>NC_054702.1:93677961-93977961 GCF_016097555.1 Gigantopelta aegis | reverse complement strand
AGAGTAACAAGTTCATCGAAATTTCGTTTTATTAAGTAAAATACATTTACTCTCAGCTGGTGTCAAAAATCAGCTGTTTGCCAATAACGTGTTAATCACGTGATTTCGTACATTACTATAAATACTCATAATAATTAATGGACACGCTAGTAGGTAGAGCTGGGCGGTATTGAAATTTCAAGTTCGGTATCGGTATCGGTATTGTGGTGGCGATTTACCTCGGTATCGGTACGGTATTCGGTATTCATATAACACTAATAACGAACCAATATTAAGCAGTATTTTATGTATACCTGCCTCGAAATGCACGCCCACGTTAGGGTCTTCCCTTTATTTCTGCCCAACCCATTTTTTTTTTTTAGCAAAGGGAGGTTTTCTAACAAGTAATGTCGTTGAACCATTGCTCATCTGATGACCTACAGGTAAACATTTACAGTTAAATAGACTGCAGAAGTAACTAGAAGTATCAGAACCACAATAAACAATGTCAAGTACTTAATATGTAATTTTACAAAATGTTTTATTGTGTATCACTGTTATTGTGTGACAGTGTGATCATCAAATATTATGAACTAGATTTGGAAATGTTACACTATAGAGAATGTTATATCCAGTCTTCATTTAGACTAGTCAGTCGTTCACTGACACTCAGAACAAAGGAAAATAATAGACATGTATGTTGAGGTCAGGGTAAGTGGAGTACTGCTAAGTAGTTCTGCCTCACCTACAGTCAGCAACTCGCAAAGGGACAAAATAATATTAAATAATAATTTAAAAAAAAGTAATATAATAATTTAAAACAACAGCATGATCATTGATATCACTTCTAGTCGCTTCCAACCTAACTTGGCGAAAACATACTGAACAACTGCACATCATAAATAGCTAATCATAAAATCAAACACTTCTAGGGCCTTCCAGGCATGCCAATGTTTTAGTGTAACTGTTAGTTATGTGATCTAATCACCTATGATGCCTTAAATAAAACGTTGTCCTTAAGACTCCCAGTCCAGGATCATAAACAAATAATAAAAGAGATTAAAGTATCTACACGCTGCACAGCCTTGCAGGTACAATCTACTGTGGCCATTGCCAGTCACTGGTTTTAAGACTTTATGCCTTTAGCTTTGAGGTTGTGATTTAGAAATACCAATTGTTCAGCAACACTGGGTTTCAAGCTGCATCTCCTGTCAGAAATGATAAGACCTGCTTTACTAAAAATGCGCTCGCTTGGCACCGACGTGCTGGGGATAGCCAGGTACAATCTAGCCACAGCGGAAACGTTTGGATAACTGCGATTATGCATCTTCCACCAATCAAATGGACACTGTGAAGGATCAATCAACGGTTCACTCAAGTACCTGTCAATCTCATATTGCATGACAGCCCTCAGTTCCTCTTTGCTTTGCTTTTGAACTTCATCGTCTTGTTTCTGGGCAATTTTTTTTTTAAACAATCCCCAAAAATCATGTTTCCCACTCTTGGATGTAGTTGTACTTTGCTCGACGCTTGGTTCTGTCTGTTCAGCTGCAGTGGAGGTAGAAGCAGTGGCAGCAGTGGAGGTAGAGGTTGTGGCAGCAGAGGCTACTACAGATGAAGCATGTTTGCTTCCGATATTTTTACTGACATCAGCTTTCCTTGCTTTTTCCCTTTCTGCCTTTTTCTCATAAATGTCCAAGACTTCAACAAGTAGGGTGTACCTGGCAGCGTTTTTTGAACTTTCTGATGAAAATGCATATTGCTTAAATCTAGGATCAAGCACTGTTGCAATGTAGAAGAGTTGTGTTTTCTCGTAATCGGGCCAGCGATTGTTTATGTTCTTGATAATACATTCACCAAATGTGTTGAGTTCAGCAGCTTTCATTTCGTCACATAAGGTGTTGAGAACGGGGATGACCATGGACAGAGTGGAATACCGAGTTGCCGACATAATGGTTGTTGCATCCTCAAATGGACGAAGAACTTGCACATACTCCTCGGCAGTCTTCCATTCGTGTGCGGAAAGGTTGTTGACTTTCGTTAGATGCAAGAGTGGCATTCAATGCATGTTTTTGCTCCACCATCCTTTCAATCATTTGGAATGTTGAATTCCATCGGGTTTCGCACTGTGATTTTAGTTTGTGGTCTGGCATCTGCATTGTTTTTTGCATGCCTTTCAACATATGTGTAGATTTTGCTGAGTGGTGAAAGTGATTCACGATGTTCTGGCACTTGGAAATTACATTCTGGGCTCCAGTGAATTCTTTCAGTCCATCTTTGATTACAAGTTGTAGCGTATGTGCAAAACAGTTCAATGCTCTGTAGTTGTCTGGAAGCAATCGACATGCAGCTTGAATATTGGCCGCATTATCCGACACTACATATATTTTCACTTCTTTATTAGTTCCGGCACCAGGTATCCAGCTCTTCACACTGTCAACAAGTGCCCGTGATATGTTCTCAGCATTGTGGCTCTGGGGCATGTATGCAACGTCCAGACAGAAATCTTTGAGCTCAAAATCTTCTGTAAGGATGTGCGCTGTTACTGACATGTACGCATCATTCGCACGGGATGTCCAGTGGTCAGTTGTTATGCTAACAATCTCCACCATTTCAAGCTGTTGTTTGATGTTGGCCTTGATTTCATTGTAGAGCTTTGGAATTAGATTCCACCTCAAGTGTTTCCTTGTTGGCAAACTGTAGGATGGCTGCAGAGTGTCGACAAAAGTCTTGAAGCCAGTATCTTCAACCATGGACATCGGCTGCATGTCTAAACAGATCATTTCTGTTAACTTCCTGTCTGCCGCCAACGTGCGATGATCATTTGCAGCCCACCTGTTAACATGGCTCACAAACTGTTCCATTTTTATCTGCTTACCCTTCGTACCTGGCTCACTAATGTCTTCAGGCTGAAATTAAATGACCATTATTAGCCATTTACAGTCAAGACTGAAACGAAGCTCAGTTCTATGAGTTACCAATTAGGCCTACCTTGGTCAATTTAACACTTTTTTTCGCTGTGTGTGCATATTTAACAAATTATATATATTAGCATTTAATCCACTACAATGTGTAGCACGCCACAGCAAGAAATCAGGTGAGGATTATCTTTTATAAATGCTTAGCTATTAAAACTATTCCGGATATAGTAACTTTAATTATTTCTTGCATTATAATTATAGAGTATATGAAATCGTGCTCTTTCAACTAACTGCACAATTGTAAAGTACAAATAAATGAAAGTGTCTTAGATTAAAAAAAAAAAACCCAACAAACAAACAAAAACAAGAAAAAAAAAGAAAAAAAAACCTGACAGGCCAGTCAGTAATTCAACATTATTTTTGACCGACTTCTTTCAAGCCGATGCGCACATCATAACCAGTAACTGTTAAGTTCATGATTTTTTCATCTGAATTCAGTTTCTTCTTAGATTTGTTGTTATGGTCACGTGATCCCTCGAGTTTTCATATCTGGCGAGAAGTTCAGAAGCTGACTTGGAGATTATATGGTGTATAGAGTGGTGTTTGAGCACGCGATTTTGTAGATATTTAAGTTAGCGGCCAATGTATCCAACAATGCATCTGAGGCTACGTATCATCTTTGCGATTTTTCGATCCATGGAATGAAAACGTTATTTTTAACAAATTAATAAATTGTCTACCTTATATAGTTAAATACATCATGCTAATACAACTCCGCATTCATCCCCGGTTCACATTATATATTTTATCCGGGCTTCCTCTGGGCGGTCGGTCATGGAATAGCGACACAGTAAACAACAAAAGAAAACTACGTTTCTACTTCTAGTCACTATAAATTGCTGAACAATATCCCCATGCGTGTAATTGTAAGCTGATTAAACATCGGAAAACGTTATATATATTTTTACGAGTAAACTTAACAGTTTTATTTAATAAATATCAAAAGCGCTTGTTTTAAAAAAAATTCCGATTTTAAAAATTGACAGTCTCCGGAAGTATTCGTTTTATTCCGTTAAAGATACGGCCTAAAGCTGACCTGTCTTATTTTCAAGATGTAAATGCGTGGTCAACAGACAAGCTAGTCTGTAATGCGGGGTTAGAAAGTTAGAAACCCGGCCTTAACAAAAAATATCAGTAGGTAACGAACGCAAAACTGTTGCTGTGACACAAATTCAACAACAGAATGCATTCACGGAATGACCCAAATTAAGTAGGCCCTAAACACCGAATCACACCTCGATCACGTGAAATGGCATGACCTGTACACGTGCGCCTAGCACTGAAACAATTCGCGTACGTGATATAATTTTTACCTGTTTTCTCTTCGATGCTGTCACCGTTTCTTCGAGCCTTTTTGTTGTTTCTTGGTATGCTTCTTTATGATGGTGTTGAATATGTTTCTTCAAATTGGTTGTATTGCCATAGTCGGCCAATACTTTTCGTTGACACAAAGTGCATATGCATGTTTTTCGGTCCTTTCTGTTGAAATATTTTGACCATACGCTCTTCTTATCGGCCATTTTGCGGGTAATGTGGTGTCGTCAGATGTATTTTTACTGTTTTACTTAAAGGCGGGAATACGTATTTTGCAATACCGAACATTCGGTATTTTGAGATTTGCTCGGTACAGTATTTCGGTATTGACATGATACCGATACCGATCGGTATATACCGAATACCGCCCAGCTCTACTAGTAGGGTCCATTACAACACCCCCTTGGTTCTAAGATTGTACCTCCGGTACATCTCAAACAAAATAGCATTATTATTGTAACTGAAATCATTTAGTATACCGGCTGGTATTCCTAACATCAGGTGCGTTTACATTGTCGTCATTGTATTATTACGTCATGGTATTGTTATAGTCGTCATCAGTTATTTACATCATCTTTCAGCAGCTGTTTTGTTTTTCTATAATAAATAGTGGATTACTTAGAGAAGTAACAAAATAATAATAATTTTATTAATTATACCAACATGGTATAAGTAACCAATGCGGGGATTATTGTGCCCCAAACACAGCATGGTTACTATCTAGTAGAAATACAATTTAGAAATCTCCAAACGGAATCTTCATCGCAGGTGGGCGTGTCTTGGATGGCACTGTCTTTCAGTCTCCACAGGTGAACTGTTCTTACACTGGTGACCACCCAAGCTGGATACGCCTAACTTCGTTTCAATCCCAGCCCTCGTCCAGCTCTGTATAATTTGTTCTGCTTACTGTTCCATGTTAACACTTCCACACTTCATCATTTAAGCCTACTTCCGATTCTTCTAATAACTTCTAAACTCCTATTGTTTGTACATCATGCACCGCTTCCTCATCGATCCCAAAGATCGCACTAACCTCGCAAATTCTCAAAATTAGATTCAGTTCTTTAACTACACACCAGTAGGTCCTAGGTTGATCAGACCGAAACCTCACTGGAAGTCAAAGCATCTTGGAACGACGTTCCCTCAACAACTCACATTAGTCATTTACATAATCCCTCAATTTTCTATTGCAGGTTCTGCAAAAAATCAGACACTATGAAGCTTCATGTGTACCTCACACGCAATCGGGAGTTTAGAAAAGTTTAATCGAAGCTGCTTATTAAACGCCAAATTTCCCCACAATTTGACTTCAGCATGTAATGACTGTCATCATAAATGTACCACATTGAAATTAATGTTTTGTATCAAGTACAGATCTCCATACCCAGAACTGGCCGTAGTAGACTAAAGACACACATCAGTCACCTCAAGTTTGAACAGATAGACCAATGTTCACACCAAGACTGCACGCTCCTCTTCCTGAACATCTCGGTAAAAAAATCGTTGTAGAATGTACATACAGTTACTCAAACTTGTAGATGTGTAGACACAATTAAAAAACCTAAAAAAACTTAGTAAATGTAAACATCAGGTAGATATAGACATGTTTGCTTATTCACATGACTTCAGCTGTCTGCGTATCCACACTGGGAGATTTTCCCCTTTATAAAGTAGCAAGCGGTCAACATGATACACCTTGGCAGATTGCCTTGGTGATCTCTTCACCAGACAAGTGACACCATCAATTCGTCTCGGAATCGAGAACGGACCTTTCCATCTCACAGTTAACTTTTGATATACTCCAGTCTTCTTGAAAGGATAGGGGACCCACACAACATCTCCAGTTTTGATAGTCGTGTCCTTAGTACCGATAGTGTTATATTGCTTTACAGCAACTTTCTCCATTGGCTCACCAACTAGATAAGAACCGAGTGGAGCCCTCTGGGGTTCCCTGGACAGTTTCGGTGCTGCACATTTATCACAACTGGTGCAGTATTTTGCAACCTGCTTTTTCATCCCAGGCCAATAAAAATTCTGTCTGATTCTCTCAAGACATTTCTCAGCTCCTAGATGTCCACCCGATGGACTGTTGTGGTTTAGAAAGAGAACATCTTTCTTAAGCTCTTCAGGGATTACCAACTGTAGCCAGCTAGTACCATCTGAGAACCATCTTCTATACAGCACCTGATCGTGTACTTCAAGGCGGCCCCAATGTCGCCAAAATGTCTTTGCCACAGATGAAAGGTGTGATATAGCTGACCACCCAGGTCTTCGATTTGCAGATAATGCCCAGAGAATTGATCACACATGGACATCGTTTTGCTGTTTTAGAACAATCTCATCTGTGCTCCAACCATCCAAAAGCAATGATGGACTTTTTCTCTCACATCTGGAGATGGCCTTGACATCTCCACTATCTGTTTCCTGGTCATGTGGAGTACGAACACCTAATACCGGAAACATAACAGTCTCCACATCTGATCTTGATATAGACAATTCTTCGACATCAGAACTAGTTTGGCTGTCTTCATGTTTTGATACAGGCAAGTTTGGAGACAGATCCGTTTTTCCCTCAATATTAGCGGTCTTTGTAAGCCTGTCTGGGGTATTTGGACAGTGACCTGGCAGACCATCTCTGCTTTTCCACCAATCCAACACTGAATTGTTGACACTTCTGTACGAATCTGACGTGTCTTGTAATCAGATGAAATAGCATATTTCAAAAGAAAATCCTGTCCCAATATAGCATCCATGGCGATATTGCAAACAATAACCTCGTGAGTATATGTAATTCCCGCCAGGGTGATATTCATCAGTGCAAGCCCTATCGTTTCCAAGCAACTTCCGTCAACTGCGTTAATATTGGCAAACCATGGTTGCAATCTAGGAGAAAACTCAGATGCAATCTGATTGTAAACTCTGCTTGACAGTATTGTCCTAGTAGATCCACTGTCAACCAGATAGTCTACAGGTATACCATTGATAGTCCTGGTGCCGTAGAAACCATGATCCAGTTTTCCTTTAACATCACCAGCAAGCCCAACTCTGATATCACACCTCTTGAACGTTTCATCAATAGGCCTTGTACCTACTGTTGACTCTCGGCCCACTGAGTCAACAGGTTCCCGTTTCCCTGTTGTTCAGCACTGTTATTTTGAGAAGGTCTTTCGTACTCAGGACATCTCCTCATAGGACATCTTCTCACTAAGTGGTCGGGGGAATTGCATATGAAGCAACAACGTCTATTCTGGTTATCATCTATGCGTCTTCTAGTCCATGCATAAGAATGTGGAGATGAGCCACTATTCTGCCCTGAACTTTGATTGATACTCTTCTCTAGTTTATTAAGGCGCTTCAGAATTTTATCCAAAACATCATTTAGTTGTGAATTTCTGTCTTCTTCCGAGGCCGACACATCGTGATTTAGAACAGCTCTGACTGTAGGCTTTCGTCTGTCCCTGGTCTCTCCAACTAGTGCTTCATAACGTTCAATTACACAAACGGCATAACAACAGTTCTACAAGCCTTATCAATACAGATATATCGGAGTTCAGGTGATAAACTCTTGTAGGGTTGATTTAACGCAATGACTTCTTGTGCCCGTGTGCCTAGGTCTGCATATGCCCTCTGTGTCATCTGGCGCAAGTCATCAGCCAAAACTGTAATTGACTCGCCAGGTAGTCTTTGCCTGACAACCATTTATCTTGCTGTCGTTCACTTCCGAAACGACTGCTTACTCTCTGAACTAAAGTGGGAAAGGACTTCTGCTCATCGCATCCTAATCCCATGTAGTATGACCTAGCTGAACCCTTTAAACTCTCTGAGAGTACTAGCAGACTTTCATGTGGTGACCATCTCCCAAGCTCAGAACAGTTCTAAAAGTGACTGTAATATTCATCCCAGTCAGTTGTGCCATCATAGAAATCGGGTCTGATCGTGAATACCCGGGCAGTATTCAACTGGCGACGTATCGGTACTCCGCCTGCCGTATCACGTCCCCTGTGTATACTTCTTGTCATCTGCTCTTCATCAGATGGTTGATACAAAGTACCCTCAGTAGCTTCACCATCCAGTGAATTATCCCGTTGCCCTTCCTGGAGAAATTGCGATCCATGATCCAAGTTAAAAGTGACTTCTGAATCCGATGATGTTGCTGTTTCCATAATTAAAGTATGTCCCGTATACTGATTACGTTACGAATGCCAGTGTTCCTTTTTTAATACCCGTGAGTTCGATTGGGATGTTTTCTTATTTTAAAACATCCCACTTCTGACACCAAACTGTAAGCCACCCGGCTAACAAAAGGAACAAGTCAGGAATGGTAGAAAACATCAGTTTATATTTATTTACTGCAGCAGATAAGCAGCCAAAATAACACAACAACATCAACATCATTATCCAGTAGATCCTGTCTGGTGTTTCAAGTGAAGCTGAGCTATGAACTTATCAAAAGCAGTGTAATAGGAATGCAGGCACAATTATAATTTCATTTCGTTTAATGCTTTAAATTGCTTGTAAACAGTGTCAGGCCTAAATAGTTAACTATTTGTCATAAAGGTAATCTTCCATTTTCTTTTTATTATTATTGTAGATGTCATGACTTTAACACCGAAGTGCAAAGTGATAAAGAAACGTTCCTTCGCGCTTTTTATACTTTTCATATGACGTCACATGACGTCATCTAACCAATCGCGTTACGTAATTTGGCTTTGCCGATACACCAGATCGGATCTATTTTACAAAGAAAATGGTAAATAACCTAATAAATAACGTGGGGTAGGTTCTTCCCCACACGGATCCAGAATCTACTAGTACAGAGCATGCATGTGCGCTTTACTGCCCCAAAATCAAGTAAGTATTGGCTGCACAATTTATGAAACAAACATCGAGTCGGCCGTTCGACATGCTTCGAACATTTACGTGTGTTGCTACTTGTTTTCTTAATTTTCATACAGTAAATACGATGGGGGCAAACTCTGCCCCACACGGAATTAGTGGGGCACAGGAATACTTAATATTATGCAACAATTCATTTTACGATGTAAGTCGACGTAAAACCATGCCCCATTATTTTGTGGTAATATATCCAAAAGCCGTGCTATAAAAATAGACTACCAAGTCTATTTTTCATATAATAAATACGATGGGGCAAACTCTGCCCCACACGGAATTAGTGGGGCACAACAATACTTAATATTATACAACAATTCATTTTACGATATAAGTCAACGTAAAACCATGGCCCGTTATTTTGTGGTGATGCAACCAAAAGCCGTGCTATACAAATAGACTGCCGAGTCCTAAACAAATTATCAGTAAACTCGTACAACATATCAGAGTAATTCTGTACACATTATAAACAAATAGCTTTGTCATTTAACATCATTGTACAATGTTTTAAAGTTAACTAATTAATTTATTTTTAACACGTGTTGTATTTTCGACCCCTGTGGCAACAACGCCGGTGAAGTCAATATGGCGGACATCGATGAATTCGTCTGCGAATAAGCTCCAAAATAATATTAACTAAGGGAAATAGCGTAATTCTAGGTTATTTAGGTACAGTGAAATCAGTACTAACATGTACAGAGTAACAAGTTCATCGAAATTTCGTTTTATTAAGTAAAATAAATTTACTCTCAGCTGGTGTCAAAAATCAGCTGTTTGCCAATAACGTGTTAATCACGTGATTTCGTACATTACTATAAATACTCATAATAATTAATGGACACGCTAGTAGGGTCCATTACAACATTAGCATATATATATATATATATATATATATATATAGATATATATATATATATATATATAATAGATCTTGTGTTGGGCGAGTGTGGTAGAGCCCTTCTCTAGTTTATTTATTTATCCCTTGCTGTTAATCGGAAAGAGTAGCACATGTAGTGGCGATAGCGGGTTTCCTCTCAAAATCTGTGTGGTCCTTAAGCATATGTCTGACGCCATATAACCGTACATAAAATGTGTTGAGTGCGTCGTTAAATAAAACATTTCTTTCTTTTATAAACTATTGATGTAAACTTATTCAAAGAAGGAAATATTTTATTTAACGACGCACACAACACATTTTATTTACGCAACTTATTCAACTTCTACCATTTAGAATAGAATGGATGTTTAAGGACACCCCAGCACGAAAAATATATCGGCTCTACCATTTAGATTACCGCGTCAAAGTTAGTGATGCTAATATCCTTAGTGTTTGACGTTGGGTACACAATCTAAACAGGTTATTTACCTTTCGTTTAAGTTTTTTTGTCTTAAGTCAGGAAGTGGCTAACCATTCGTTTTTGATAGCTAGTATAAATAGATGATTGTCTAGTCAAGCTGTAGTCTTGCAGATCCCTACTAAACGTTGAACAGTATCTGCAACTAAGTGTAAGGCCCAAACACACACCTAATCTGGGTCTGCCGAGTGTGGCAAAGACGCCATGTCTCGTTTATTTTGACGTCTATAACTGTAGGTAGTACTAAACCAAATAACTCCAGGCTGGGTCAGAGATCGAGGTGTACTTTTGATAGAGAAGTTAACACCACAAGTCCTGTGACTGGTGATAAATGTGAGTGTGTTGGTTGTAGAAGAAATAGTGTCATCTGGGCAAAACTGTATGCAATTTTATTTCATCTAGTACCACTGTGTCAAGTAGCCTTGTGCTTGAAACATGTATCTAGGCAACCTGAACTTAGATTTTACTAGCAATTTATTTTTATATTAAAAATAGCATGTGCCAATATTGGGTTAATATCTTGAATGAAATTTGTAAAGAACTTGATTTGTATTGTCATTTTGACATATTTATAGGGTGCTAAGTTTTATTCTAGATATATTTGTAGTTTTATGCACATTTTATTTAAATACGAAGACAAAATTTTCCAAATACATAATTAAATTTGTTTTCACTATTGTGCATTCTGTTCTTAATTATATATAGCAATAATCTTGTTAAACATATCTGTAGGTCTCCAGATCAAATTTAGTTGCTTTGGGGTTGTTGTTTTTTTGTTGTTGGTTTTTTTTTTAAATAATCACTTAGTTTGCTTTCATGAAGTCCATTTTAAATTTATACTAGATTCAGAACCAATTTTGCCAGATTTGATTATCTGCCTTGGAGTAAGTTGATAATTTATTTGATTGTTAAAGCTGTATTACCCAGGAGTACTAGCTAAATACTATGCTGGATTACAGATTGTGGGAATACATCCAGTATACATATTGTATTCATCTGGATTAGACAATAATTAAAAAATAGATGTTCGGGTAATTATGTCGTTTTAGTAATGAAACAAAAATAAATATGTGAAAGTTGGATGATAATTCCAGATATCACAAATATTTAAAACCTCCAACTACAGTAGGCTATAAATAAAATATAGTTAGAAATATTGGTGGCTGCCAATGGTTTTGATAGTCCATTATGAAAATCAGCATGGCCGATGGATTTCAAATTCCCACACCTGGTGACTTGAAGACCTAGCATACAGGATTTACCCCCAACACTGATGTTCAGGACATAAAGTCATTACTTCATACAGGTACAGTCATGTTGATTTTTCCTTCCTTTGACACTTTATTTTTCAATAGTAATATTTCTTTGATGTGCCTGTTAACGTCTTTATAATTTAGGGGTCAGTCAAGTACGTGTTTCAGTGGAATTCTTAAAAGGAGTTGAGGTACTCTGAATATCCATGTTGTCTCTACATATATAGCTGAGCACACACACCCAACTGACAGTAAATATCTACAGGAGTATTATTTTTTAAAACGTTTTGTTTTGTTTAACATGACATATTGCATTTGTACAAAACTGTATACAATATATATGACTTATGAGGTGTACATTATATTAGGTTGCACTGTAGAAACAAGCGTTTTAGTGAAGTTGTTAGTTTATGTCAGAATACACCAGATCCTGGTTGTCATAAAAGCACATAGTTGGACACTTTTTGAAAAAATGTATGTTATCAGTATAGGTAGTACTAAACCAAATAACTTCCGGCTGGGTCAAAGTTGATAGAGAAGTTAAAACCACAAGTCCTGTAAGTTGTGCAAACAATGTTTAATAATATTGACTTGTGGATATTTGTATATAATTATTGTTTTATATTAATGCATTGATTTTATTTGTTTTCATGTACTTAATGGTTTTATTTCCACAAACAGGTAACGAATTACAACAGATTGTGTACCTTTAATTATTTTATTCTTGTAATACAATAATGCCAACTTGTTTACTATTTTCAGGTATCATGACTTGTTATAAATTGCACAAGCATGTATGACACCTTGCACAACTTAGTAACAATAGCACTATCATCCTGGTCGGGGTACAGTGTAAACTGATGTGGTTTTAGTGTTCTTGTCTGATGTGATAGCTTACTACAGTTCACTGTGTCCTTAAATACTGGTGTACGTCTGGTATTGTGGTCCACATCATATTTTGCCCTTCTAGAGTTAACATTTCATATTGATTCATTTATTGAAGATATTCCTAGAGACGATTTAAGGTTAGTTATAGTGTTTATTTATTATTAGGTTACTCTATAATAACATCTACTTTAATGTAAATGTAACTGACTAAATAATGCTTTATAACAAGTAATTATTATATCTTTCTGTATAATTTTATAAACTGTACAGTGTAATATTAATTCTTGTTAATTCAGTAATTTGATTAACCTAAATCTAAATATGTGATAAACATAATTTAGTATGAATGCAATGTGTATGTGTGTGGTGATGAACACTTTAGAGATTGTTGTATTTTATTATATATTTTATGAAACATAACGTGTCTGCGTGGTTATTTATTATTGTAATTCTTTTATGCAAATACGTCAATCCTTTTAAGTGTGACCAGTTCCATTTGCCCTGGTGTCACATACTTGGTATGTAATATATTTGTATATGTATTTTTATAATATAATTCTTATTTCAGGACATGTATGTATTTCACATGATTGAGAATATCTTGTGTATTGTAATTTCTTATAATGGAGACATATGTTAAATCATTTATTTGGACATGTGAGTGATAATGTATATTATGTATGTATTATAACTATGTCTGTTATAATCATAAGACATATTGTGTATTATGGCAATTTATGCATTAATTACTTTTGTATGTCATGTCATGTTATGTTAAATACTATAATTTAAATGATGGAATATTATGTATTGTGTATCCTGAGATTTATATATGCATAATGAATGTATTGTTATATTGTATTTTAATTATATTGATACAGGGTGAAAAAATGGAAATTACTATCAGCCGTTAAAGAGCCATTTGACCCAGATAAATGCAGTTATTATCATTTATTCCAAAAGGATGATGCTACTACTAGAAGTTAAAACCACAAGTCCTGTGATTTGGGCAAACAATGTATGCAATTTTATTTCATCTAGTACCACTATGCCAAGTAGCCTTGTGCTTAAAACATGTATGGGGTACATGTAAAAAAATAAAAGTACTCAAATTTTGTGCGGAACTAGGTTAGTCATACACGCTAACCGTTATCTTGGAAATAAGCAGCTTAACCCCCATTTTTTTTTCTGATTCACTTTAAGGGAGATGAGTGGTTGTATTTATATCCATGGTGTTTATGTCAACTGATACGCTGCAGGTAGTAGTTTTAGCCACATATGTTACTATTGTCGTCTATGGGATTTGATTTGGTAGTATACACCCTGTAACGTGTTATCAATATATATTAATGAATTCATATCTTTTGAAACATTTACTTCTATAAACACCAAAAATAAGTAGGATAAATCGACATTGATTCTGTTTACTGCATAGTAGCACTCCAAAAGCAGGTTGGTCATAGCGCGTTTAGCATGATTACCCGATGGATTGGTTTGGAGCAATCTTCATGTTTTGTGACACAAGTGTTACATGTCTAACATTCCAATCGGTTTAGTAAAATTACTGGTAACTTTGAGAATAAGTTATCATGTTTTATTGGGGGGTTTTGCACACGTATGTTTGTACTTTTGTCGGCCACAACTTGTAGGCCCATGCCATGTGACATGGTGAACGTTACGCCGCCATCTTGCGTGAAAACTACTAACTGTAGTACTATTGTCTGTCTCTACAATTGACTCTGTCAGTGCAATCGTGGGTACAGGTAAGGGCAAATCGGCAAAAACGTCATTGGTTTCACGTTTGGCTAAATCTTCTAGCGACGTTTCCAGTGACACTAGCACCAGTACTCTGACTGTAAGAGAACTAGACGGACATTTGGAAGGTTATACGCTCTCATTACAATCAAAGACCAAGCTATGTAATTTTTGCGCAATCGCTACCCACCAAAGAGTACTCGAAGATTTCAGCTCTAATACCACGACTTTCCGAACTGATTCACGATGAGAACAGACGTGTCGCCTTGTACTCTCGAGTTGCCCCCCCCCCCCCCCCACCTGGGGGGACTCTTATGCAGTTATGGAAAACTTTTGGAGTATCGCGTCTCGTACACTGGGTCACGGGCTTCCGTGACTTTGGTGTACGGTGACGCGGTCGTACCGACGAAGAAGAGGAGATGGAGGAAGAGGAAAAGCGCGCCAGGAACGGCACGGGGGGACCAAAGCTGGCGGCTCAACCGCCAGCGGCGGTCCCTTCTGCGACGCCGCCCCCAGCCCAGCCTGAATTGACGAGACCAGCCCTGCGGGAACCGTCGACCACCGAGAGGGACCGACTCAACACCGCGGTGTGTGAGACACCCCACGACGACCCTCCATCGCCGACCGTCACGTGGCCCAGGCAGAACTGGCCGGTATCGCCGGTACAGCCAGTCGCCACGCCACAGGCTCGATCAGCCGCCGTTGGCAAGAGGAAGGCAACATCACCGACCAACCAGCCAGCCAAGACTGAGAGACCAGCTCCGGTAGTCGCCCCCCCCCCCCCCCCGAAGACTCCGAGTGGACCGTCGCAGTGAGCGGACTGAAGAAACACCTTCATCAGTACATGCAGGGGGACACGACAGACCCGACCAAGCTCCGTGGCAGTTACCTCAACGCGGACTGGAGACCCCTGGAGGACGGCAGCGAGTACGAACTTCACAGCAAGATGTTCGGTACTCACCACACCGTAGTCGTGGCGCACCGGAGGGAGCAGACCTATAGACAGGCCATACTTTCGAACAAGTTGGACAACCGGAATCTACATAAGATGATCCGAGCGGTCTGCGGCCCCGACTACGGTACGGTAGTCAGTACCCTGTTACGACTACAACATCTGCTGCCGAACCTCCGGGACACTCCAGCCTCACCGACGTAACAACCTAACGGCCTTAACGAGGCCACTCACGTGGACGTATAGATTGGACTTTAAAAACTTTTAGACCTTCGTTCAAAAATTCATGTCGAAATTACTTCTTTCTGTTTTTTTATAATATTATTAAATAGTCCGATCCTCTCTTCTTTCTCTTATTTATTTTTGGACTGTCCTTCCAAAATGCTCCAAATTATATAAATATTCGACCGAGCAGTCAATTCTTTTTTTTTTTGGCTTGTAACTTTTTTCTTTCTAATTTTAATCCTACTAATTTCTTTTACTAATTGTTATTTTCAAAATCGGCTATTGGACGTTTCTGACACTGTGTTTTACCCCCCCCTACGACCCCCCTCCCCAAATCAGTTGCGTTATGGTTATCTATCTAATTTCATTTTGACTGCCCAATCTAATCTAGCGACCAAATTTAATGAGTAGAATTTTCTTTATTAATTATATTAATTAGAGATGCGCATCAAAATTTTAAAGGCCCACTATTTAATTTTTGGATGTAAATTTCAAAATTGTCCCCTTAATTTTGTTCTGTCCCTGAGCAAGTCACTGGCTATCCAGAGACAGGCCCCGGGACGGACATGCTCGAAACTCTAGTGGTATATGAGCATGTTAAAAGTATTCGCACTCGCACTCTAATACCACAACAATCCTATGTTTGACGTCAAATACCTTTACATCGATCATTTTCGAGTTCCTTTATTTAAAAAAAATCCACATATTAATCACTAATACACACACTACAGAAAGAAACCCAACAGCATTCATATGCAACTAAGCTTCGGCAAACTTCGGACAGCAGAATTCTACGGTTGCTGACCTATATCGTGACGTAGCGTCATATGATAGCCCACTCGGTGATTCCGTCTTCCAGGATCCGTCACATCATCTTCATAAATCAAGGCTAATATTCGTTCCTCGTATTCAGCCTTGATACATGTCGTCAAGAAATCGTGCCACAAAATGCTTAAATTTCATTGGATGCGTTGAGATCTGATTGCAACGAATCGCAACGCTCCTTATAGATTCCCTTGTTATTGTAAACAAAGATGGCAGCGTTCAAGATTGTCACATGTTACCGATGCTGTGATTGGTCAGCGATGTCATCGTGTAAGGGACATAATCGGTGTTACAAATTTTCTTCCAATAGAGGGCGCTAGTAGTGGATATCAGTAATCTTGACTACATGTATCAAGGCTGAATACGAGGAACGAATATTAGCCTTGATTTATGAAGATGCCATCACATACAATAATATAACAAGTTTGTTTTGTTTAACAAAACCACCAGAGCACACTGATTCATTAATCATAGGCTATTGGATGTGAAATAATTGGTAATTTTAACATGATCGCCCACTCATTGATTCTGTCTTGCAGAGGCCGTCTCATACGATAATAAGACTAGTGTTCGACAATCACTAAAAAAAAGTTTGTTTTGTTTAACGACACCACAAAGATTTCCGCGTTAATACCACAACAATCCTATGTTTGACGTCAAATATATTTATATCGATCATTTTCGAGTTTCTTAATAAAGATAATAATCATTAAAGGGACATACCCTAGTTTTTAAACACTAATGCATATTTTTTACTATTAGAGCCATTTTTGATAACTGAAATCATACTTTACTTAGATTTTATTGTTTAGATAATCCATTTCCGTATATTCGAAGTGTTTTTGGTCATCCTGGTGTTTTTAATATCACAAAATGCATTTCTCATATTTTTAAAAACGCACGTTCGTCTGAGCAGTAACAGTTATGGAGTCGAGTTTTAGTCTGTTTTTAGAGGGTATTTCACCATTTCAAAGTCACAGACTGATCTTTCACTCAATTGTAACTTTATCCAAATGTGTTACAGGTTTGTAGATTAACTAAATTTAGTGTGCATTTTCATGGGCTGAAACTAGGGTTTGTCCCTTTAATACACACACTACAGAAAGAAACCGACAGCACCCACATTGAGCTAAGCTTCGGCAAACTCCGGACAGCAGAATTCTAAGGCTGTGACAACATGTCAGATATGACGAATTTCCCAGATTATTTCAAAGAAATTGCTCAGGATTTGTGAGGTCAGTTGTCAAAATTAGTACAAGACATTGTGCGTGAGAAAATGCCAGAAGAGAAACTAAAGGCCACGTCTGATGAATATCCCTGACCGAAGAATGTAGAATTCCTTCAAGTGCCCAAAGTCAATCCTGAAATTTGGAGTAAACTAAAACCAGCTACTAGATCCAGGGATATTAAACTTCAAAAGACCCAGGGTAAACTTCTAAAGGGTTTTATCAAAGGAAATAATATTACTGGTGAAAACTGTTTACATTGTTTCCAGGAATCGAGTTTCAGATGCACTGTTATTTTGGGTCCGAATAAACATTTAGTGGGTTTTGTTTTGTTTGTTTGTTTGTTGTTTTTGAGTGGGTGGGGGGTTTCTGTTGTTGTTGTTGCTTATATTGGATATAATATTCAACTACATATACAACTTTACTACACATATGGTTAAAAATATATTGGTTCATATCAAAGTGTTATGTCTCACTAGATCATCAAGTGGGACGTAACACCTCGACGTCATCGTTTGCTGCATTACAGTCTTACCGAAAGGACAACCAAACGGGATCAGTTATATAAATTAAAGTAGATTATGGGTTGTAAATAAGATATATAACTCGCTGCCCTTTCGTTTATTGTTTATGTCCCTCGTGTAATAATTTTCATTGACATGAAAATTATTTCACTCGGAAGTTCGTTAAATATCTTATAAATATATATTATATTTGTATTTTAAAACACCATTATAATAAACAAACATTCTGCGAGTACTGCTAAAGCAATTCATGTCCCCTACCTGTTCCAAGACACTTTGGTATCTCATGCATCCCTGTGCATGTAACTGTCATAATGGACAATGTCCCCTGCCTGGTCCAAGACACTTTGGTATCTCATGCATCCCTGTGCATGTAACTGTCATAATGGACAATGTCCCCTAAAAGTCACACTTGATCTGTAACTACTGTAAGCTATCCACAATACCGCAGCTCAATATCTTGAGAAATTGCGAAAACAACTTCAGAAACCTGTTGAATAGACGTACAGACGGATGGACAAATCGATGGACGGAGAAAATACCTATAGTCCCCTCGGTTTCGACTGGTAGCGAACTGAATATGTAATGTACACACACACGCAGAGACACAGACAGATATATATATGTTATATAAAGAAAAAGTCAGAAGCCTCCTTTAAAAGTCATATATCCCTCTTTAATTAAAATTTTCGCCTATTCAGGCTTCATCGGGGAAATTTTAAAACTAAACTAAAAGAAGTCAAACCATCCTGCATGAAAACATGGATTGAATATACATATATATATACATATATATATATATATATATATATATATATATATATATATATATATAATGTGTGTGTGTGTATGTGTGTGTGGAGATACATATATACATACATACACACGCACACATATATGTGTGTGTGTGTGTGTGTATGATCCAACTTGAAGCCCTCCTATTTACAATATATTTTAACGATATTAGCGGCCGTAACTATTAAAAATATAGACATTCAAAACAAAGTAAATACATAAAAAAACAAAATAAAAAATATATTTCTCAAATTACTGTGTTGGTTTAACGTATTTCTGAATATAATGAAAAATGTGTTAGTAGCGTCGTGATATAATGAGCCTCTACCATTTAGTACTAAATCCAGATTAACTTGTCCAAAAACATTTAAAGAATCTAAAAGAAGTTGTCTTTGCTGGTTAAACAGCCTATATTCAAAGAAATAATAACAATTGCAAGGAAAGACAAGACAAATTGTTTTACAAGTCTACAGTGGTATGAATGAATGAATGAATATTTAACGACACGCCGGTGTAAACGAAATACAAGTCTGTAGGAACAGTTGTCTGCCCGGACTTAATCTCCTAGGAATGCATGTCCTAGGTCTAATATACATAGGAATGCAAGTCCTAGGTCTTACGTTCCTTAGGAATACTTGTCTGACTGCTAGGATATCAAGTCCGGGCCGGACTTGCATTCCTGGACAATCAAAATTTAAGTCCGGTGGTACACATAAAAATTAAATTATAAATGTAAACAGTTTCCTTTCTGGTTTATTTGATTAACTTAGGATAGTGCCGCCTCTCTTTATTTAAATATTTTCTATTTGTCCCAATAGTTTCCATTGATATCATGTGCAAGAGTATGTACACATTTTGTTGACCTTATTACATGAGCAGAACCAAGGTCTTTATTCATTGCGTGTTATTCCAACTAATAAATGTTTAAACAATTAAAAGGAACTCGGAAAGATTTTCCATAATTTGAAGCATGTATTAGTACTCGCAAATAAGTATAACTTGCCCATATGATATACCAACACAATTATGTGTTAGACGTTATGTACTGGTATTTACTGAAAATGTGCCTGCTTTTTCAATTTTGCTCATTTTCTAAAATTAATTTGGTCTAACATATGACATATCAGACTCTGGACTCTATGATATCTTAGTCCCAACCAACCATACCATAGAAATATCAATGACTAAGAGTGGGTTTTAGCAGCTCAATGGGCCACTACACCGACTAAAACAAAACAGTAACTCCTGAACAATTATCATACTGTCAATAATATGCACACACAAGTTACAAAGATACTTTTAAACAGACTAACTACTCATGACACTTTTACACTTGACAGTTTTGGTTACAATAGGCATTCAGGCGCCCTTTTGGGGAGAAGGGGTGGGTGGGGCAGGTTGATTTTTATTGCCCGAATGAAACGAAAATGTCCGAATCTGGAACACAACGTATATTCATATTCGCATTACTACCAAGGATTCCAAACAAATCAGTCTGCATTTTTACATGGATTACAACTAATATTGTGAGTAGAATGATAGAAATACATGGTGAAGATTTCAGGCCAGCTCATTTTGTCCGAACGCGTTCCTTTTACACCTCCACGAAACCTACATCGTTTATTATGTGTCAAACAAAGGTAAATGCCAAACTATACAAATCTGCATTTAAAGTACTGCTAGCCGTAAAGCGTGTCATAATTTAGTGTATAAAATATTGTTCTTTCGATTTTCCACATAAATGGAATGAAGGTACCTTGTAACCTTCAGGGGCTACAACTTTTTAAAAATATTAAATTATCACAATTTCGAATATCTAATGGCAAGTTATCCCACAGATCAATTGTTGAATGTAAAAATAAAAGTTTTAATAAATATGTTCTTGCAAACGGAATGGATTGTATCGTCTGTGTTCCATGAGTTACAGTGCACGCGTTCAATCCTGGGCGTTATACAGTTTACTCTTTAAAAAATATTATTATTATTATCATCATCATCATCATTACTTTGCCTTTCGGCTTTTGGAAAATGTAGCATAGTACATAATTTATTATTATTATTATTATTATTATTATTATTATTATTATTATTAGTTTGCCTTTTGGCTTTCGGAGAATGTAACAATTAATTTATTAGTAGTGGTAGTAGTATTTTTTTTTAGTATAATGTGTTCCGTGATGCGGACAATGGTAAAGTAGTTATTCATGCTGCTCCAAGTTGAATTTTTATCTAAATTTTCCGCGTCTAGTACAGAACAACCAAACCTTAGATGCATGTTCCAGTACTGGACGTAAACGTATATTTTGCATCAATATTAAATTTGTGTCGTCCTGAGAACACTTGCATTTCATCGTTGTCTTTCATCCGTACAGAAACCATTGTTGTAACTGATTTATATATATTATTACGAATGTGATTTGTCCATTTTGCATTTATTATTGTCCATTTATTATAATGATGATGATGATGATGATGATGATGATAATCAAAATAAACAAAGGTACCTCCAGTACAGTCTGCGTTACTTTCACACGTGCCTTCTTCTTCAGACGAACTGCTGTCGCAATCTACCCGAGAAACCGGACAGCTGCCTATAGTACAGAATAAAATTAATATACTTACAACATTACACACTTTTAATTGAAACCAAATCGTATTAAGTATATTTTACTACTATATCATTTAAAATAAAGATTAATTTAAAATATAAATACTGAAAAAATAACAAGATAGAAAATCAAAATAGGTTAATAAACATCTCTCTAAATGAAGCTAAATATTAATAAAAATATGCTGAAATAAAATTTAATACAAGATTATATAGATTGCAAATTATGTTCCAAATAGTACAAATATAGGATTTTTTCTTACTGTAAACGGAACTATTTTCATTAATGAATTAAAAATATATCATACTTGCTATTGTCTGCAATAACAGAAAAACACACACGCAGACAAATACACGTTTCATGTTGTGTTTTTTATTAGATATAAAAGCCGCCTTTTTTGATAACTGTTTTATATATGCCTGCTACTCGTTTCCCTCGCGTAGAAAGCTGTAAACGTCCGGCCTTAGGGTTGTGATATATGTCTGAGCCATATTATACAATTCTTGACAGGTACGGTGGAGGTAAGACGTCACATTTAATGAGAATTTACGAGATTATTGTGCAAATTTCTGTTATAATTAGGTTTTCTTCTACATTTTTTTCTGACAAAAGTATTTTATGCACAGGGCTATTTTTAAACTAACATACCAAAACAGTCCTGATGTTTCATTCGTGCTGAAGTGTCTTGAACGTTCACTTTACAGCACGCGCCAAGGCCGTGGAAGCCGAGACAGAAGGCATTTCCTCACGTTTGCAAAACACTGAACTGAAATTGAATTGAATTGAATTGAACGAACGAATGTTTAACGACACCCCAGCACGAAAAAATCCCACATCGGATATTGGGTGTTAAACAAAGGTAAATATATGAATCAAGTGATAATTAAATCAGTATAAAAAATGATAAAAAAATACATTAGATAAACATATTATTATCACAGGTAACTTAAACATTTGGAAGAATTGGTTGAAAAAAACTGATTAAATGAAGAGCATTCAGTTCAACAGCTTTGTGCTAATTTCCTGGGTACACATCTCAGCTATCTGGGAAATCTATGCAGACCTATAGGCTTAATTCTTAGTGCTGAGAGAGAGAGAGAGAGAGAGAGAGAGAGAGAGAGAGAGAGAGAGAGAGAGAGAGAGAGAGAGAGAGAGAGAGAGAGAGAGAGAGAGAGAGAGAGAGAGAGAGAGAGAGAGAGAGAGAGAGAGAGAGAGAGAGAGAGAGAGAGAGAGGGGGAGAGAGAGGGTGTGGGTGGGGCAGGCTCTTGTAGTGGACTTGCATATTGCCACTAAGCCGTTAAAACTCATCCTGGGTGATTCCCAGTACTGGAAACTGAACACAGTACCGACAAGCCATAACTCCGAACCACTGAGACCTGGGTTTTAAAACCTTGAATTCCGAATGTAAATTGCGACTTTGACCAATAATCGAGCTTGTGCCTTACACCATATCAATTATTTGCATGGATTCAAGGCCATCCATCCTTTACCCCCAAACACACATCAGCATTTTTCTTTGAAATGCCTATCATGTGGACTCTTTTTCTGTTATAAACTATAGTCGTTGTAGCTCATGATGATGATGATGATGATGATAATGATAATGATAATGATGCGGCTCCTATTGCTTTGCAGTAGAAACGAATCGTTGAACTGCGTGTATTTAACTTATTTATTCAATTAATTAATACACTGAATTAACAAGGACGATTTTTAAGTAAAACCGGTGCAGTAGATCCGACACTTTGCCACCCCAATATATGCTCCACTAGAACGCCAGGAAAAGCGATGTGGCTGAACATGGTAGATGATTTTATAGACCCCCCCCCCACCCCAACCCACCCCACCTCCTACACACAGCGCCTTAGTCAAAACCTATCGTTCCCATGACAACTGGCATGTATGCTAAAGAACGTCTGAGAACATAATCCCATTTAAACATAAAAGGCATTTACTTTTGGTCAAACGGCCTCCTGGATGTATGTATGTAATCAATAAGGACTTTGTAGTCAATGATGTTTCACCCATTTGTCCTTATACCAACAGAGTGTTCTCTGTGCCAAGACGGGTGTCACAACAGAACTGGGTGCAGAGTCCATCATGGACTACCAGTCTGCATCAGTTGTGGTCAGAAATACCCCAAACGATCCTGGTACTTTTTGGGGAAAGTATCTTAGAAACCGTTATCACCTCAGTATGTAATATCACGAAGCTCCGTGCTAATATTGGTGTGCTAAATGGGGCATCATTCAACGAACTAACCTATGGCTTTTGTGGTTGATCAAAATGCTTTGGGTAAAAACAAATTCCAACATGGAAAGTTTGAAACATTCCTTAATGTTTCTTAAAGTCCATAGAACAGATAGTGTGATAACACTAGATCCTATTAACAAGCCTTACCGATTGAATAACACATAATAGGTAAGATAATATTTTGCCTGGAATGGGTGCCTGCACATGTTGGAATACCTGGTAATGAACCTTCAGACAGACTTTTTAAAACAAAAAGGCGCTCACCGAGGAAAATCCCAGCACCTTTGGCCAACGGTATTATTTCAATAACTTTTCCCAGAATTCTCTGGCAGAAGGACTGGGACAACAAGCAATGCTCTCTTAAGACAATGGTTAACACTCCAGGTCCTATCGCCAACAATACAAAATAGCCATTTTCATTAGACTTAACACAGGGGTTTTCTCAAAGGGCTCGACCAGCACCCAGTTGCCCAAACATTATTTATTGGCCTGACCGTTTTCGAACATCTTAAAATCCTTCATTTCTGATTTGGTCCTTCCGTCTTTGCAAGATCTCTTTTAAACCCACCAAAACGTGTTAAGCCCCAGATTGACAACTATGTTCTAGAATCTGTTATATTCTATACAAAATGTACGACTCAATCTTTATCATTACTTTCTGACATCGGCCTCGCTAGTGTCGTGGTTAGGCCATCGGTCTACAGGCTGGTAGGTACTGGGTTCGGATCCCAGTTGAGGCATGAGAATTTTAATCCAGATACCGACTCCAAACCCTGAATGAGTGCTCCACAAGGCTCAATGGGTAAGTGTAAACCACTTGCACCGACCAGTGATCCATAACTGGTTCAACAAAGGCCATAGGTTTGTGCTATTCTGCCTGTGGGAAGCGCAAATAAAAGATTCCTTGCTGCCTGTCGTAAAAGCGTAGCTTATGCGGCGACAGCGGGTTTCCTCTTAAAAACAATGTCAGAATGACCATATGTTTGACGTCCAATAGCCGATGATAAGATAAAAAAATCAATGTGCTCTAGTGGCGTCGTTAAATAACTTTACTTTTTGATTAACTTCTCCCGCCTTTCACTCTCCTCTCGTTTACCCGTCTTGGCATATTATACATTAGTATACGGGTATCTTTTAGCATTATTAATTAAGATCTGTGTACATGTTCTCAGTGTTTGTTTTAAACAAATGTTAATTCATAAAATGTTGTATGTGTATGCCAATCTCTTTCAGTGATTAATATGTATATCAATAGTTGTTTTTTGTTTTGTTTTTTGTGTGGGGTGTGTGCTTTGTTTTGATTTGGTTGTAGGTCCGTGGATGAGCATATCATTATTTCTCTGTAGGTCGTGTCATTAAAATTGTTCCAAAAACAAATGTTCTACATGTCTTCCTCCAATATCATGATAAGGACTGTTAAAATTGTCATGTAAATTATTTAAAACTTTAGAATGAAGACCATAAACCTATTTTCATCAAAATGTACACCCATTAATGTGTCGACTGTAGCTCACTAATTAACCCATTAAAGCCAAAACATATTTTGTCCAACCCCCTTTCTGTCCTGGAGAGGCAGTCTAAACTTCTGGACTGTGTAACCAGGACATTGTACTTGAACCTTAATTGGTTCTAGGCAATATAAAGATTATATAAGAAAGAAAGAAATTATTCTCAAATATATTAAAGTGTAATAATATTTCGTTGAAAGATAAGTTATTATTTTTAAAAAAAAGTAACAAATGTTGAAAGGATAATATTTATTTACATTGTTAAATACAAAACAGAAATAAGTATTTGTGTGAATTCTTGTTTCACCTTCAAACCGCATCGCCATCGATCAACCAAACGAACATATTCCTGGATAAATAGAATGGGGAAAAAGATTTAACCAAACAATAATTTAAAAAGAAAACATTTAAAATAATTGCCAAAATCCACCAAAATTCTTTAAGTTTATACTTAATATGTAAACAAAATTGCATAAATACAGTGGCGGTTCGAGGTGTTTTCATGACAGGGTGGGGTTTACCTTTTTCTTGTGAAAAGAATATTTCTTTACTTCAATGAGTTAACGTTGCGTTTGTTTCAGCCTCTTTTTTCTTTTCTTTTTTTAAATATGATTTTGTTTTCATTTCAGCACAGATTTTCATACATAAATGGGGACAAACATGTACTAATTGGCTCACAGGGTACAAAATATATGAGTCATATTTTAAGAAAGTGTAATAATTTATGTCTTAAAAAGGACACGAAGAAACATGTTTTTGACACCTATCTACGTATTGTTCTAAATGATGGATGCGAAGTATGGGGGTTTTTCACCCCGCTCATGATACTGAACACATGCATATATTTTTGTAAACGAATGTTCAAAATGTCACCACAAATGTAATTGTTTAAAGGGACATTCCTGAGTTTGCTACAATTTTTAAGATGTTATCGACTAAGAGACTTTTTAACGATTGTAATTACATATCAAATATATTTTTCTGCATAATATATTAGTGGCTGTATATTAAACGTGTTTCTAATCGTTCTAATATTTGTACTAGGTTAAATTTCATTGTATTTCCTAAAATACATTTTTTTCGTACGTACGAAACTATTTGAAGACAAAATCCAGTTTGGACTTCCTACAAATATTAAGACGACCAGAAACATATTGAATATACAGACACTGATATTCTAAACGAGAAAATATATTTAATATGTAAGTTTAATCATAGAAATATTTTATTAGTCGGAAACATCTTACAATGTAGCAAACTCAGGATTGTCCCTTTAACAGAACTAGGAAGAGTGTCTTTAACAGAACTAGGAAGAGTGCCTTTAACAGAACTAGGAAGAGTGCCTTTGCATATTGTGCGTAAAATCAGAATAGTTAAATATTGGTTGAAACTTCTACAAACAAGAACATATATTTTGAAATCATTATATGAAGATACATTAGAACATAGAACATATGAATCCTTCTAATTGGCTTTATCAGGTTACTGTCTACTATTATCTACATGTTTGGATATATATATATATATATATATATATATATATATATATATATATACGTAGTTGACAGACACTTTTTGTTTACAATATTATCTTAGAATACAACAGTTTATTGAACAATGGAGATACTATGACATAGAAGTATCAGAAAGAAAATGTTAATTGTGCAATAAGGACGACATAGAGGTCGAGTATCACATTGTTTTGATACATCTATTGTATATAGGTCTACGATATCCTTATAAAATGTATTAAGAAATATCGGTTCAAACATTGTACACTTAATTATCTGTTCAAAACAAACATTAACTCTGTAATCTTGGGAAATATTTCAAACAGGCAACATATTTACGTTACTGACTCATTTGAATGTCCATCCACCAAATACACAATCTCTCATGTGTATATTTCTCTTTATATATCACTGTATATTGTATGCCTATGAGCCGCAAGGCTTAAATTAAATAAACTATACTATTCAGTTAACAAATACAAATATATAAATAAACATACACATGTATTAAAATGTAGGATGAAAATTACAAAGTCATTTATTTTAATTTAATATTGCAGTCTGCGGGCTATTTTCAAATCAAGACAACCATGTCTGATCTATACAGGCACATGGGACAACATCTACTACACATAATCATATTACACAGTGGGATTATCGTTCCCTGTCAATCCACTTTAGTTACAGATCATTTTTAAGTTTGTTTTGTTTAACACACCATTAGAGTGCATCGGCTATTAGATGTCAAATATTCAGGGGCGAATTTAAAAGCCTGTTTAAGTCTAACGCGTGTAATTACATACACTTACAATTCTTAACACCTGCGTGTAAGAAAAACAGGCTTCGTAAATTCAGCCCTTGGTAATTTGTGACACGTAGTCTTAACATAAACTGTATACATTTTTCTATTACAAGCAAGGTATCTTTTATATGCACTTTCCCACCGGCATAATAGAAGATACCTTAGCCTTTGATATACCAGTCGTGAGATATTGGTTGGGACGGGGGTTGGAGAATACAATTGGAGATTGGGTTCACTCAGATGGTTCGATTCTACGACACAGGCACCTATGGCGGGCGCTCTACCGACTGAGCAAGATCTCGACCGCTTTATTTATTGAATAGTTTTGTTTTAATACTTTACAAATAAACGCATCTTACCAATATATCCTCCATGTGCATGTCGTCTTGGACTAGGACCCATGGCACAGAAATCTCCACACCCACATGGGCAGAGGTCAGGGTGAATTATACCAGCAGGTCCAGGACACCACACGTGATAGGCTCCAGTGCGTCTTGGGTTGTGGCATCCTGATAATACATTACAGGAATGTGGTGTAGTTTTAAGCTTAGTTTGAGATATTGCCATCGATAACTAAGTATCTGAATCATTCTTGTAAATAAATGATGCGATGTTTCAAACGTTTTAAATGTCCGTTTAATATGTTGTTGGGTTTTTGCAGTTATTATTTACATATATACACAATTTCTGCTATTTAGCTATTAGTATCCTGAACAGCAATGAAAACGCACCTAAGTTATTTTGAAATTATCGATCTTATAACATTGGCATGGGTGGAATCGGGAGGGTTGTTTTGTTTTGTTTTTGGATTTTTAACACGATAGACCGTTTATAAATTATTTCAGAATTCTAATCTGATGTTAAGACGCTGACTGTATACCTTTTTTTTAATGTTTTGGATTTTGAAAATTAATATCAAAATGGAAAAATTCACTGAATCTTTTTTAATGATGTTCAGTATATATTCAAATATTTTACTTTAAACTCGTTTTGTTGCAAACTTCAATTAAGTAGCAAAGACTACGGTATTGAATGTGAAACTCTGCTATTTTGACCCCTGCGCGTGTTTTAAACTCACCGTGGTGCAGGGGTGTAACATTCTCTTTGCGAATGGCCAATACAGTACAAATCCCCTCGTTTTCTTCGAGATAAAATTGAAATTTTGAGTAAAAGTCAGTATCTATCTGTGATATTTGTATTTTTGCACAGTTCTTTACACTGTTTTTATTTAAATCTTGAATTTTTATATTGATGTTGATCATCACTTTATTTGTTTGCATTACCATAGTTTGACACCCAATAGCCGATGTATTTTTCGTGCTGGGGTGTCGTTAAACATTCATTCATTCATTCTGATATTTTGAATGTATTTCTCTGTAATTTATATGGAATGTGGGTGGAAATAATTTGGTATTCTATTCTTATTAAATTACCGGTCGTGATATCGACATTTTGAATATTAATATGCTTACTATATGCAATTCGTCTCCTGTTCATACAAAGTCCTATTTTCGCTCCAGGCTTTGGATTTGTACAGCACTGGTGTCGTCGACAATGAGACTGTTTATAACATATTCGCTGAAAGAAGAAATACAAATAAACCTAAAAAATGAATTAATGAATATTAAATTTTAACGACACACTAGCACAAGAAATACATCGGCCACTGAGTGTCAAACTAAGTTAAATAAAATACGTATAACATCAGTATAAAAATTTCCCTTTGCCTAATACTTAACAGCAATAAATAAAATACCGTATATGTTTACTTATTAAAAAAAGGAACTGTTAATTAATCAATGAAAAATAATGTATTGGTGTAGGTCGTTTTATGTTAAAGGTACTCCGATCGAAGGTATTTTTGTCTGAGAAGTTTGAAAGGAATACTAGTATACGTTAATTATCTATTCACTTACAGCGAAACAATATTAAAACATTTAAAATAGTTAACAGATTATGAATCTGCCATTAGCATATTAAATAATGTGTTTCTGTAGTTATGATACAGTTGCGTATGGATATAGAGCTCTATGACAACTTTCCTGATGTTTTGTATAGAGAAAAGTTAATTATGATCACAATATATGATTCCAACTCCATAATATAAGTGGAAAATGCCACTTAATAGCGCACAGGCACACACATAAAAAAACATATAGAGCTTTCGTAAATCAAAGGACATCTGAATGAGCAAATGAGTGATAATATTGCTCATGTTATTTTAAGGACGAAGTACCTTTAATACCCACCGCGTTTTTCGGAAAAGGTCGCCTGGCTGGTCTTCTGACAGGTTTCCTCACAGGTTTCCTCACAGGTCGCCTGACAGGTGGCTTTACTGCTGTCTTACCAGTAAATGACGGTGTCGTATTACGCACTGGATCAACACATTCTTTAATACATCCCACAGTGCAACACAGTTGTTCTGGAATATTTTGAAGAAAAAACATATACTGACGTCGAATAGAAACTTTACATTACATAAAATTTGAATAATTGATAGTGTTGCTAATCGAAAAGAATCAATTTAGAAACGACCTTACAAACACGTTGCGTGTATCACTAAGTGCATTGTGACGTTTAGATGTTGAACTTCATGATAATTTCATATCTCACCATACCGTTTGTTGGTTCTCTATAACACAGTTTTAAGCCTTGTAAAGTTTCTTTTGGACGTCATATATATATATATATATATATATATATATATATATATAGAGAGAGAGAGAGAGAGAGAGAGAGAGAGAGAGAGAGAGAGAGAGAGAGAGAGAGAGAGAGAGAGAGAGAGAGAGAGAGAGAGAATAATAAACGAGCTCCCGAGAGAAATTATTTCACGAGTATATATATATATATATATATCACTGGATATGATGCAATCTTTGAGAGGGTAAGAACACAGGATGTCCACAGGTTTTGAAAACACTTTGAACCACTCTTCCTGCTAAAATGATGACAGACTCAAGTATATAGAGTGAGTGATAAGAGTGCCTAGCTGAAACATAGATTTGCAAGTGAACAGTGAGAAAAAGAAAGGCAACACTTGGCATTCAACTAAACCAGGACACTTAGAACATCACGGTTGAAGTGACAAGCCATCACCTGTACACTTTCTGTTCAGTTATGTCAAACTAGATATCCCACTTTCCTCACTTTCCTCACTTGATGATGGCTGGTACCTCAGTATAAAACAAACTACAAGTGAAAAATGTCTCCGCTTCCCATAGTATTAAAGGTATTTCGACCTTAAATTAATTTGAGCAATATGTCTGTATAACACTTGCAGTTCCACTCATGAAATGTTATTCGATGCATATCCGTATGCTCATTCAAACGTGTCTGTGTACGGCAGCTATAGTAGGTTTTTGGTATGCCATATGTAATATAAAAAATATTGTGAGACCGTCAGCTCAGGGCACCCCAACCCTAACACTGCCATTCTATATTCTGGGAATAATAAAACAAAATGGTTCGGGCTACCTACAAACACTAGGATAACAATAAACACATTTAATTGTATATACAGACACTGACATTTTAAGCAATAACATAACATATATTTACATATATGTAATTTTATTTGTTAAAAAAACCCATGTTATAATGGTAGAAGCCTCTTTAATGCAGATTATTTTGTTGTAAATACCATTGGTTTTAAGGAGAAACTCCTTTAAGAGGTAGAGAATGCAGACTAAAACAACTAGTCCAATTGACCAAATGAATCAGCACAAAATTGAAGTTTTGAGTAAAATTCAGTATCCGTAAAATTCTGTGATATTTGTGTTTTTGCACAGTTCTTTACACTGTTTTTGTTTAAGTCTTGAATTTTTATACTGATGTTGATCATCACTTTATTTAATTGCATTATCATAGTTTGACACCCAATAGCCGATGTATTTTTCGTGCTGGGGTGTCGTTAAACATTCATTCATTCATTCATTCATTCATTATTTCATTATAGATGTGTTAAATATTTATTAGATACGTTTCGTTACATTCCCCTTGTATCCAAAGCAGGTAGAATGTAAATACAAATAACACAGCACTGTATATGTAAAAAAAACCTATGAGTTGTATAAAAATTAAAATAAATTATGCATTTTGGCAACTATTATGGATTATCATCTAAAATATTTTAATTTATTATCCCATATTGTTTTAGAGTATAAAATTTTAATCTTTGACCGCTATACTTATATTTGAACATGAAATCCATCTTCATACGACAAGCAGAAGCTGAAAAAAAAACCGTGTTTTGATCATTTTGGCAGCCATCTTGGATTTCTCCACCTGGCGGAGTTAGCCCACATTTTTGAAAGTCTCCGTAAATTGGTCACGGATCTGTATTGCCTCTACTATATGTAGTAGTGTTGTTATAAATTGCTCCTACTGGCGATAGTGGGTTACTCAGTTGGTAGAGCACTAAATTCACGTACTGAGAGTCCGTTGTTCGAATCATTTCAGAGGAAGTTGACTAATCTGTTACTTTAGTATCGCATCAATATATAAAACAAATTTACGCATCTCACCAAGTTCAAAGACCATAATTATAAATGGACCAATCCTCGTGAAATTCAAGCTTGATCTGTAACTCTACATAATAAAGTACTTAAACAAAATATCAGCTCAGTTTCGTGATGCGGAAGACAAAAGTCCATATAAAAGTATATGTGGAAGACGCGAACGGATAGATTGACAGACCGATAATAAGATGGAGACAAGACCTATAGCCTTCTTCGGCATAAGCGTACGAGACAGGGGTGCATGGGGAGCAACTGCCCCCCGATATTAGGGTAAAATGTGCTAACTTGAGACATTTTTACCATGTATGTATTCTACCCTTAAAGGGACATTCCTGAGTTTGTTGCATTATCAGATGTTTCCTACAAATAAATTATTTGTACGATTAAACTTACATATTAAATATATTTTCTGGTTTAGAATATCAGTGTCTGTATATTCAGTGTGTTTCTGGTCGTCTTAATATTTGTAAGAAGCCCAAACTGGATGTTGTCTTCAAATAATTTCGTACGTATGAAATTTTTTTATTTTTGGAAATAAAATTAAATTTAACCTAGTACAAATATTAGAACGATCAGAGACACGTTTAATATACAGCCAATAATATTTTCTTCAGAAAAAATATGTTTGATATGTAATTATAATCGTTAAAAGTCTCTATTAGTCGATAACATCTTAAAAATGGCAGCAAACTCGGGAATGTTCCTTTAAAATTAGTTATAATTCATGTAAAAATCCGTAGTGATTCATTTGCAACCCTATATAGCTGTCTGGTAGTAATGCTGATTCGAATAACTGTTGTTATACAGATTCCGGCATTTTCGTTTATTTCAGGCAAGTGCCAGCCTGCCCCCCCCCCCCCCCCCCCCCCCCCCCCCCCCCCCCCCCCCCCCCCCCCCATTCCCTACACAAATGGGAGCCTATACGCCTATGCTCTTCGGTTGGGCTGGTAGAGAGCTAACAAGATACCTTTACTACAGTGCTTGTTAGAGTAACACGTGCTTTCATCTTCTTCCGATACTTCACAACCTAACTTGACAGTTTCCGGACAGCGACCTGAAATATAACACCGATCATTAACAACCTGGCTAAACATGGAAATTAATGAATAAATCGATGAAAGACCAGCACAAAACTACATATCGGCTATTGGGTGTCAAACAAAGGTTACCTAAACACAGGTATAAAGTATACGAATATTTAAATGAAATTAATATATATATATATACAAACATGTATATATAGTTATAGTTATATAGTTATGTAAAGAGCTGTCGAAGAAATGCATTGCAATATAAACAGGAAGTTGAGTATAATTTAAAACTTTGTATAGAAATCAAAATGTTTTAATGGGTGGAATTTAAAAGGTTCTATCACATTTCTGTTATCAAATATATCTGTTCCTGTCGGTATCAGATGATTACACTCTACAATCTGTTCTTGTCGGTATCAGATGATTACACTCTACCAAAATGTGGCAGGCATGGAAATGAGAACGCAAACATTTACGGCCAAATGTATAAAGACTGCGCCAAGATCAGTCATCAAACATTTCGGTAACATTCGTGAAGTTTTTGATTGGTTTCCGACGTGGCCATTTGATTTAACTTGAAGTGCATAATCCAGTCTAGCGGACGTTTTTCTGCTCCGTCTGACTGAACTCGGCCCTGGGTTGTTTTTTTTTTTGTTTTAGGTGGTTTTGTTTTTGTATGTTTTTTGTTGGGGTTTTTTTTATGTTTTTTCTTCTTTTTTTTCTTCTTTTTTATGTTTTTCTTAAACGTGGATGCTTATGCTTTATAATTATAAATAGTTACAAAAGTAACACAATTGCGCTTTGTAAATTCGACTCTTAATGTTTATACTCCAACAAATCTTTGATGCAAGGGACAATAGTTTTTCTACAGGCAGTAAAGACAGTTAACATGTTTTAATCTGTTCATTATTGACAGCAAAGTTTTCAACTAATTTGAAAATAGGGCGGAAAGAAGGGCTTTTAATTAAAACATAGATATGGATGATGTGAATTTCTATAAAACTTCCAGAAATCATGTATCAGCATTTTAATTAATATTCAATATTTGGTACTAGAATGTATAAATCATGTATCAGCATTTTAATTAATATTCAATATTTAGGACTAGAATGTATAAATCATGTATCAGCATTTTAATTAATATTCAATATTTAGGACTAGAATGTATAAATCTGATAGGATTGACCTATTATGATATCCTGAATCTTCGACTCAAACAGTTTAATTCCTCAGAAGTTTTATATCAATGAATGAATGTCTAACGACACCCCAGCACAAAAAAAAAACATTATCGGCTACTGGTAAATGCTAAAATGAATATAAAATTTCAAAAGTTAAATTAAAACACAGTGTCAAGAGCTAAACAAAAATATAAACATAACAGGTAAGTTAAAAAAAACATTTGGGATAAAATTCAGGATGAAATCACATTTCTTCTACCAACTATATAATTGTTAGTTTCCTTCAGATGATTGCACTCCACCAAAATATGGCGTTCGATCAGAGTACACTGACAAAATTCACACTAACGTGTAGGATTTTTTGTATCAAATCTGATAGAAAATAGATCGAATTTAATTGTGACTACTATACATGATACATTCAAACAGACAGGCAAAAAGACACCGACAAATAGCATATTACTTACGTGCCAGTGTCTGCAAAACAAAAGTCGCACACAAGCAGAAACATGTAACTTTCATGTCGTATTGTTTAAATATTGCCTACTTTTAATGTGGTTTGTGTATATATACGTAAAAGTATATCAAGTGATGTTGTTTATTGTACTCGAGGTAAACCCGGAAACGCCTAGATACGCGTATTGGGAGTTTGATCAATGAGGGACAGGTTTTGACACGTACAACACTTTAAGGCGGGTGGAGGTGAGAAGTCGCCCGAAAGGGCAATTTCTAGATTTGTCTCTTTGGTTTTTTTAAATCAAACCACTGAAGAATTCTAAAGTTTGTTGATCGAAGGTACAATGAAAAATAAATCTTAAAACTAGTTTTTAAGACTTATTTATTGATTACGTAAGTTTTTCGGATTTATTTTATAAATTTAAAACCTAGTTCTTACTACTTATATTTATTAATTATATACTTTTTTCGGATTTATTTTATTTCATTTTTTTTTTTTTTTTCTCATTTTCACATTATATGGGGTTTTTTTTACGATCTACATTTTCATCGGAGCCTTGAGTACCATGAGACAGCTGAAGGGAAGGGCTTATACGTCGTAGAAGTTATGTATGCACGTACAAACTTTATGTTGACCGAAGAACAGAGAAACAACCGGGTTTACCTCGAGTACAGATATGATAAATAGCTCCTGGTTTCATGGGTTTGATGACAAATAGTTTTAGATCTGTGTTTTCGGAGTCAGTTCGGTATTCTGTGTTTAACACGGTCATAAGTAGTCTGAATATACTTTTAAAAATGCGATGTTCAGTGAAGATACTAGTTGTTTTTGTAGCTATAAGCGTGTCGGGTTCTATCATGTTTAAAAATATATATAAATATGAAGCTATGTTTACACACACACACCCACACACACACACCCACACACACATACACACACACACACACACACGCACGCACGCACACACACACACGCACATTCGCACATTCGCAAATCCTCCCAATTTCTAATATCTAACCTACGCGTCTGCTTTCATTGTCAGTCTTTGCAAGTCAGATTTTATTTTTCAAGCATTAGTATTAGATGTGTAGAATTGTATAATATTCAACACTAGGGATGCACTGTATTACCGGTACACCGATATACTACGATTCAAAGTATAAATAATATATATTACGTTAAATACGGTAATACTATATTCTGTCCGCGCTATCGTACATCGACTAACTAAATCAGAAACAAAGCTGTCAACGGACATGTCATCTATAAGCTGTACTGATGACAGTTACCACCTTTTGGACAGGATATGCCCACTTTTTTCGTAAATCCAATATTATTAATGTCACGTACGAGTCTGGGGTTTGTAACTGGAAGCAGTCGGAAGAGACTACTAAACTTACGGTAGTCGGAAAGCAATACTAAAAGTTATGTGTGTAACACGAACCACTCGTAGTTTTATTCCTCACCTAGGACAGCCGTAAATTTCCAGATTTACGACAAAATTTAGTTCTACCCCAGACCAGTCGTAGCATGGACGAAACATTAGTTTGTATGATTAAAAAAGGCGAGTGATGGTATAATTCTAACCTTAATCAGGTCAGGTAATAGTAGTTAAGGTTCAGAAAAAACTGTTGTAGCACACGCCTGTCATGGGTGCAGGTGTCGGCTCTCACCGGCTCCTGCGTCCAGGGCAGGATGGGTTGGGGGGGGGGGGGGTAGTAGTAGATGGGAATCGCCTGCGCTGGCATGTGCAAGGGAGTACAAGCAGTCCAATAGGGATCGGAAGCTGGCGAGGTTGGCTGTTTTGGATTATAGTCAAATAGGAACTGTTATGTAATTTCGTCACGGTAATTTGAAAGCATAACTTAGAACGCTTCACCGAAATTAAAATGGAGCTATTTTTTTTGTTTTGACTTAGTTGGTCGAATGCTAGCTCGTTGCTGGAACCTTGCCTGCATGAAGGTTGTGAAGGTTTGACACTCATAGGTCTCCTCTTTTAGTCCTTAGAAGGACTCGGCCGTTGGGGGACCGCTTTGAGGGTGTCCTGAGAGGGGCAATGTAGATTGGGGGGAGGGAGGCACCCTATGGGAGTCTCTTTGAAAGTTCTTTAAAAAAAACTGTTTGAAATAGCCTTTAAAAGGCTTTCATGTCCTGACTGTAATTCCTGTCCTCGGTGTTTCTCTGTTAATCTTAATGCTAACTAGATAAATATATTATTTAGGCCAAGTTTTACTGAATTGTGTGCGATGTTAGAAGATGATATTAGAAAACAAATGCACTGTTCGCAATTACTGTATGCTTCTGCATATGTAATTACAGTTTTAGGTTAATTGCGTGAGTTATAATTTATTTAACGACACCTCAGCACATTTGATAAACTACTATTATTTGATGTCTAACATGGTTATTTCGACACTTCGGGGCGCGAGACGGGGAGGAATGGAGGGGGGACCCGTTGGGCCGCTGCTATCACATAGACTATGCCTTTCAAAGTAAGCACGCGGACAGTAAGGACAGATATATGCCACAACCTTTCACATATTAGTCGTGGGGCACTAATTTGGAATAAAAAATATTCAAGTACAACAAGGGCGATTGATTCTGCGTCGACCAATCGCACCTCAAGCGACCACTCTACCACTGGACCACATCCACCTGTTTGTTGTGATTATGTGCTTCAAGCATTTACTGTGGATCTCATTGGTGGAAACAAGAGAATCCCCTTGTAAGTGAATAAGTATTTCGAGTTACAGTCGTGTTCCTCTAGCTTTATGTTTGCTTTGCACCAAACATACGTGTGATTTTTGGTTATACTACTAAACGTTTCCTACGACTGTCGAAAGGCTGTCGTAGCGAACACGTAACACCAAAATATTTATGACTGCTTCGAGTTACAAGCCCCACTGCAGGTTCGAATCCCGTAAATTGTGTTTCTTTTCGTATATACTAGGTCGGAGTGTCTCCTGGATCAATCCCCGAGTGCGCCCAATACTAATGAATGGATGGATGGATGGTTGGATGTTTAACGACAGCTCAGCACAAATCATTCAGCGTTTCAATCAATATAATATACACAATGGACAAAAATACTACAACCCCTCACCCTTAAAGTAAATCAGAAACAATTGGTGGTTACCTGTCGGTGGGCCCATTGGGCTATTTCTCGCTCTATCCAGTGCACCACGACTGGTATATCAAAGGCCGTGGTATGTGCTATTCTGTTTGTGGGATGGTGAATATAAAAGATCCTTTGCTACTAATGGGAAAATGTAGCGGGTTTCCTCTTTAAGATAATACGTCGAAATTACCAAATGGTTGACATTCAATAGCTGATGATTCATAAATCATTGTGCGCTAATGGTGTCGTTAAATACAAAAAACTTCTTTCTTCAATTGGTGGTTAAGCTGTTCGTCTTTGAATACCCTAATTCCGCACAAATATTGTCATTCTATACTTTTAAAAATAAGTAGGGGATATTCCATTTCAAATATCAATAATTATAAAATAAGTGCACAATGTGCGTTAATGTTCCCACTCAAAGAGCATGGAAAAACGCACCGATTGTTTTGATCGCAAAGCACGTGACGTGACGTGACGTTTCACATGAGAAGGGTGTGATTTGAAATTGAGCTCTTAGCTTGTGTGCACGTTGTGTGCACACTGTGGCAATATTTTTATTACTTATGTTTATTACTGGAACAATAAATCATAACCTTGCTGTGACCTTCTTTACAACATTGTGTAACTTTTCAACAATGCAATGTCTCCAACATTATTAGGAATGTCACAGGGCTGTAGGCATGCGCCAAGTTGGCACCGCCCAGCGAATTGTGGCCCGTAGACGTAATGTGTCACAATCAGTCATTAGCTGATTGTGGGCCTGATATCGACAGACCAGAAATGTGGATGATCGTCCCCGTTCAGGACGGCCAAGGGCCACAACTTCGGTTCAGGGCCGCTTCATTAGGACTTAAACGCTGAGGAATCGAGGTCAATCATCCAATCAAATCGCAAGAGAACTCTGTGTTACAACTGGCATTACAGTGTCTGGCCCCGTGCTTATAAACCTTAAAGTGTAGACTTTAATAAAGTCCAGACTTTAACGTCATGGCAGACTATTCGTAACAGACTGCATAGAAGTAACATCCACGCATGTCGACCATACGTTACTCCACATTTGACTGTGAGACACATTGCTGCCATACGTCAATGGTATACACATCGTTGACATTGGGCTAAAGGGCATTGGGCTCGGTTAATATTTTTAGACTAGTCCAGATTCACACTTGACTTCCATGATCGAAGACAGCGTGTCTGGCGACGTCCCAATGAACGCTACGCAAACGTCAACGTTCGTCCTCGTGACCGATTTGGAGGAGGGTCCGTTATAGTGTAGGGTGGCATCACCATGACTGCCAGAACCCAGCTGCATATATTGTTAATAGGAGGGTCACTGGGCAGTAATACCGTGACAACATCCTTGCACCGATTGTTGTGCCCTTCACACGTCAGGCTGGACGCCATTTTGTTTTACAGGACGACAACGCCCGTGCTTACCGAAGTCTACTGATCACTGCGTATCTGCAGCAACAAAATATCAGGACACTACCGTGGCCAGCCCTAAGCCCAGACCTTTCACCCACTGAGTGCATGTGGGACACCATCGGACGACGTCTCCGATAACGTCAACGTCAGCCAACCAACGTGGCTGAATTAGGCGCCGCTCTCCACACGGAATAGGACAGGATCCCTAAAAATGTTATTGGACGTTTAATCAGGAGCATGCCACGTCGGATTCGTGCGTGCTTGACGAACCGCGGTGGTTTTACCCGTTACTAGTGCAAATATTGAAAACGTCAAATTGACACGCACCACCCCTGTTGCCTATCTGTCTCCTCCAGACCTACATCACTATCCTGGCTACAATCTTTAATACCAATCCCTTGTCAGATGAGTGCTTGTGTTTTACCATTAATTAATATTGGAATAAAAAATTAATACATCTGTTATACTGTGTTTTAGATATATATATATATATATATATGTATGTATGTATGTATTTGAAAATCTCCTACTTACTTTGAACATTATATTTTTAGTAGGACCCCGTACATCTTTGAAGCATAATAGTAGCTGGCACATCGACACTAGCTCATATTAAATTACTGTATTTGCTGGCTAGATGAAACAACATTTTATGACAACACTGTCACATTTATTACAAATGGCAGGACTGGTAACGTTAACTATGCAGTACAATATGGTTGTACTTCGAACATCGACCCGCTGAGATATATAATATACATATAACCCTTCGAACCGAGTGCAACACAGTACTGATATCATCTACGATTAACTTGGAATTCGTCTTTGTTGCCAGGGGGCGGGATCTTGCTGAATCGGTATGGCTTTTCCCCACCATTGACCCACGACTAGCATATCAAAGGCTGTGGTGTGCTGTCCTGTCTGTGGGGAAGTGCACACATAAAATATCCCTTGCTGCTAATACAATAATGTAACAGGTTTTCTCTTAAGACTATGGGTAAAAATTATCAAAATCTGATCATTGTGCTTCAGTGGTGTATTTAAACACATTAACTGTTGATGTCATGGTTAGTCATGCGGTTAACGTCGGGGACTGTCAAATGTCATACGATTCGGTACAGCATGGTGAAATTTCGTCAGTATTTGTGCACACTTTGTGTTTTTAATAACAGTGATTTACGACTGCATGGCCACCATACATGTCATAACGCCCACAGAGGTCAGTCTTGGGTATTTTTAAAATTCCCAAACCAGTCTAGGTTGCACTGCACCAAAGAAAAAAGTTCCGTGTCAGAGTTTGAGGTGAATCGTCAAATAATCTCTTTATAAAAACGGGCAGATACCACAATATTAACAGGAATAATAGAATTTGTAGTCTGTGCAATATGAAGGAAGGAAGGAAGGGACTGGTTTATTTAACGACGCACTCAACACATTTTATTTACGGTTATATGGCGTCAGACATATGGTTAAGGACCACAAAGATATTGAGAGACGAAACTCGCTGTCACCACTTGATGGGCTACTCTTTTTCGATTAGCAGCAAGGGATTTTTTATATGCACCATCCTATAGACAGGATAGTACATACCACGGTCTTTGATGTACCAATCGTGGTGCACTGGCTGGAGCGAGAAATACCTCAATGGGCACATGTGTCACATCCCCCACCCCCACCCAACCCCCCATTTTCTTGCAGGTAGATAAAATGTGAGGTGCCACACGATATTGGTGTACTGCATGGATGTGTTTATATATTAGTAAACGTTAACATTATCGGCAATAGGAATTGATTTGGTACATTGGAACCTAACGAAATATCTGCCAGTTCAAATATAAGAGAAGAATATTACTATACTGTACACACTCAAGTACAAATACATCATTTCGATGTTAGACCTACGTTTAGTCAATGTATTTTGAGAAATATATTAAGGGGGGGGGGGGGGAGGGGGGCAAGTAAAAACCAAGTTGCTTATAGAACTCGTTTTAAAGTTTTCAAGAGATATGTATATATACTCGCGGAAAAAAGTCCCTGTGCACAAAATAATTGCATATAGAGTATAATTTACTTGAAATCTGGTCATACAAAATTCAGTAAATAAACGTATAACCACTTCCTTCCATATCCCAACAGTGTCCAATCAATTGCACGAGCTATTCATGCTTTGTGATCTTAAGTTGCATTACTAGCATGCTTGGTCACGTGCTCCTCTTTGACATCATTTTTCTTATCATTGGACTCTAAAACTTGTATGGATTCTCATCACGCAGAAAAATACTTTTGTTGGCATCTGATCTTCGAAACATGGGCATGATTGCAGTTAGAATGGCACAAACGTTGTTGCTAGTCATTTTGATTTTCATTGGTGTTCATTAGAAAACTATGCAGTGTCTGCGAAGATATTCTCGACAATTTTGGAATACTAGGGATCTTCCAGGTTTAGAGAGTACACGTGACGTCACGTTAACCAATCGTCAATATCAAGCGGGTACACATGTGTAATCATTTGGAAATGACAAGTTTAACATCCTAATACATCCCTGTGTTAAGGCCAATCAGTGGAAGAACTTTACGCAACCGATTAGGTGATCACAAAGTACGACCATGACATGACGTCAATACGTTGTTCTGTTATATCGTCACCGACGGCGCACCAAGCATTGTGTAGACCGTATTTCAGGTTCAGTAGACAGGATGGGATCACTGTACTTTTGACCGATAAATAGTACATCTAAGTAAAACACAATATTTTCAAATTTTATAAATATACGTCTAACTGACATTTTAATGATGAACGGGAACGTTTTTCCGTGAGTATATATATATATATATATATATATATATATATATATATATATATATATATATATATATATATATATATATATATATATGTGTGTGTGTGTGTGTGTGCTGTATTCGCCACTCTCAATAAAAATGTTGCCACCTTTATCATGTTGACGAACAGTATACTATACATTGGGTATTTTAAGACAATGTGTTGAGTGCGTCGTTAAATAAAACATTTTCTTCCTTCTTTTTAAGTCAATAAAATGTAGGAAAAGTATTGTTGTTCTGGGGAGCGTAAACCCTGTGCACCACGACGGGTACATCAAATGTCGTGGTATGTGCTATCTTTCCTGTGGGATGGTGCATGTAAAAGATCCTTGGCTACTAAAGTATAACGGGTTTCCTTTCTAATACGGTATATCAAAATTACCAAACATTTAACATCCAATAGCCGATGATTAATAAATCAATGTACTCTAGTGGTGTCGTTAAACAAAACAAACGTTAATTTTAAACCCTGAACGCATACTGTTACGACCTCGTCATAATGTTTTATATTTCACCCAGTGCCCAGACACGAGCTTGAGTGTGTTAATGCATTGTGTTGTCGTCCAGATGATAAATAACCCGTTGTGCTTTACATGGCAACTCCATTTTTGTGATGATGTATCTACACCCCGAATTTCGAATTAGGTCTAAGAAAAAGAAAGAGTGAATGAATTTTTGTTTTAATTTGTAGGTAAAAGAGGACATACATGCGTAACATTTTATCTCAACTCGTAGGGGTCAACGCAGTGGAAATAATAGTAACACAATATCTTACCTATCCTACCTAAAACCATATTTCAGAACGTTCACGGAACCTCATTTAGCTAACAAGTTAGTTTTAACTTACAAACATGTAGTTACCGAACTGTTCCAAATTTTAATTTTATACAAACTGAGTTGAGACAGAGACGCATTTAAGTATTTGGCGCCCCTAAGCCATTAATACTTTGCCCCATCCCCCCCCCCCCTTCTGCCAAAATATTGCCAATCTAGACCAAATGTGTATACACTTAGAATGCAATTTTATTGTTTTAAAAAAGTGTTCTCAGAAAGAAAGCAGTTTTCTGCAAGTAGCATGACAGCACAATTTTGTATTAGATACATTGCAAACTGGGGTGACGTATCTGTTTAAATGTGCAAGGGCGGGGCGTAGCCTAGAGGTAAAGCGCTCGCCTGATGCGCGGTTGGCCTGGGATCGATTCCAGATTGTGATCTATTTAGTGTAGTAGAGTTAAGGTATAATATTGCAAAAGGTGATACTAATATGCCACTTTGCATGCAATTAGGTCATAATGTGTAGAGTAAAACTTAATATAGGACGAACCTGGCAGTGGCCTCTATTGGCCAGGTGACGTCACAATTCAAAATGGCCTCCAATTAACTATTTCTCACTGTATCACATTTAAAAGTGTAAGGTGTAAAATATTAGCTCCAATGACACATTTCAGGCAATATTATTACTATTTACGTGTTGCTGTTATATATTAATCATTATTTTTTAGAAAAAAAAATGAATATGCTGAACAACAACAGAAACGTGTCTAATTACAAATATCATATATATAATAGCCCAATGGGTAGGCTAAAGCCTAAATATCAATGGAATCGTTCACTGGTGTCAACTTAGAAACAGATATTAATATCTCTTCCTGTGGCCGCCATTTTGAATTTCTATTACAAAAGTGTATGTGCATGTGATTACGTTGCTGGACCAGTAGGACTACATACATGTAGTAGAGCTTCTACCTTTAGTCTCGATAAATCAGTTTGTCTTTGGCACAAGTGGCACATGACAATTTGGTGACAAGAACAGATAATCATCAGTTATACATGTAGTCAGTACACAATACTGAAAATAATAATTCATTTGCCTGGTACCCAAGTACTGCACTTGATATTGTTACATGGGGAATTAGGTAGGCAGAAGCTGTGGCGCTTCTTTTGTGGCTTAATGACATAGTCTCTGAACATTCTAAACACTAGAAAGATTTGTTCGAATGATAAGTTAATAATCAATTCTATTAATTTAAAGCCCAAAATTCGATATGGGAGTTTTGCTATTGACATGATGATGTGATTTTGGAGACTTTATTCTGTTGAAGTAATATACATTGCTAAGTTGCTGTAATAGTTTGGAAATAATGTTTCTGTCAAGCCATTTATTCAGTGAGGCAAGTGAAGAACAGACTGACAATATAGTCATTTCACATTGCTATCATTGGTGAATATGATTCTTGATCCAAATATTAAACAGTGCCAGGTTTTATGGTAACCCAAGACACAAACTTTCATATAATGACACAGACATTCCTATCCCAGTATCACTTTATGCAAATAAATACAGTGGAAATCGCCATAATTAATCATCAAGGGCATACGGCAGATCATAAGTGATTTCATGGATGGGTGTGTGTTATCCAATGCAACTATTGCACCAAATATTGCTACAAACTGTGGAAAGCTTTATTTATGCAGTATACGTTACCAGAACCAATAGAGTTCCACAAATCACAGCTGCCTCGCTTAAAGTTTGCAGAAGAAAACATGTTACACTCATAATCTCACAATTCAGAAGATATTCGTATTTTGGTGATGGTGGATAATGCACCTCATGTTCATATATTGGTCCACGTTTCTTGAGTTAATGATAACTGTGTTGATGTCTGTGTGAATTCTACTGGCACCCAACTTCCATATATACGAAGAGTCATTGGAAACATTGGTACTCAGGTCCTTTGAATTAGACCATTCCAGCTATTATCATTGTCTCCTTGTACACACAAGAGACACGTCCAAATGTCCAAATGATCATCCCCAATTGTTTGTGATGAAATTGATAATGAATTATATTGTTTTAGATCGTAGTGTGAAATAGAAAAAAACTAATGTTTTTTTGTGATTTGCAGGTTTGCTTTAATTAGTATCGTATTATAATTAACACAGTGAAGATTATATACTCTTCAAAAAAAGAAACGCAAAAGGGTACAAATGGGTTATAACTCCGATTTTATGTTTCCTACCGGTTCATGCTTTGTGAATATAAGGTCATTGCATGTCCCAAACACATTCCCACGGTTACATTCGATAAAACGCAGCTACTGTACAATAAAGTTCCAAAATGTGAATATTCGCAAAAACGCAGCCACGTGCAAACCATGTCACCACTGCACGTGCGTTGTCTGCACGTGCAACATGAACACCGACAGTATAAAAGTGCAGGGTGTTCGCTTGCCTGGCCTCTGTATCTGGCCGACAGTTGACAATCCAGGACATGCTACGTCTCAGTGAACCGCAGAGAAACAATGCCATCGGCCGACTAGACGCAGGCGAATCCAGAACGGCCGTTGCCAGGGCATTCCATGTGTCCCCAAGCACCATCTCCAGACTGTGGGACCGTTACCAGCAACATGGATCAACACGTGACCTCCCTAGATCCGGTCGACCACGGGTCACTACCCCCGGGCAGGACCGCTACATCCGGGTACGCCACCTTCGGGAACGATTGACTACTGCCACCTCCACAGCCGCAGCAATACCAGGTTTGCGCAGGATATCCGACCAGACCGTACGGAACCGCCTACGTGAGGTAGGAATTCGTGCCAGACGTCCAGTTCGAGGTGTCATCTTAACACCACAACACCGTCGAATCCGACTGCAGTGGTGCCAGATTCATCGACAATGGCCTCAACTGCGATGGAGACAGGTGTTGTTCAGTGACGAGTCCCGAGTTCTGCTCCGACGTCATGATGGAAGATGTCGCGTGTATAGGCGTCGTGGTGAACGTTATGCGGCAAACTGCGTGCAGGAAGTGGACAGATTCGGCGGGGGTAGTGTCATGGTGTGGGCAGCCATCTCACACACTGGCAGAACTGACCTGGTCCACGTGCAGGGCAACCTGAATGCACAGGGCTACATTGACCAGATCCTCCGGCCACACATCGTTCCACTTATGGCCAACGCCAACGCAGTGTTCCAACATGACAACGCCAGGCCTCACACAGCACGTCTCACAACGGCTTTCCTACAGAACAACAACATTAATGTCCTTTCTTGGCCATCGATATCACCGGATTTGAACCCAATTGAGCATCTATGGGACGAGTTGGACCGACGCCTCCGACAGCGACAACCACAGCCCCAGACCCTGCCCGAGCTGGCAGCAGCCTTGCAGGCCGAGTGGGCCCCGGGACGTCATCCGTACTCTGGTTGCTTCAATGGGCAGGCGGTGCCAGGCAGTTGTCAACACACGCGGAGGCCACACCCGGTATTGACTCCAGATGACCTTGACCTTGGTGGTGTGTCCTATCACTTACTCACAATGGACTAGAGTGAATTGTGAACAATCCTGCAACATTTGGTAATTATCGGACTCACCATTCAATAATTAAATCAATTCTCCAAATGTTACGACAATGTGGTTTTGCGTTTCTTCTTTTGAAGAGTATATATAGGCAATTTGTAATTAGACGCGCTTCTTTGTTGTTCAGTATATCCACTTTTTTGGGCGAATATGGTGAACATATATATTACTTTCTTTTTATATTAGATTCATAGTTCCTTGAAACATGAGTATAAGTTTTGGTATAATGGTTTTAAATGCCTTAGAATTAGAGTTTCAATTCAAATTAAAGCTAACTGCGGTCATTTTGAAATTCAAACTATAGCGGCCACCAGGAGATGATATTAATTTTTGTATGTCCTGATTTTAAATGGACTCCACAGTGATACATAACATCTGTGCCAAGTTTCATTGATATTTGTGCTTTGACCACTGGGCATTTCTTTAAAAAAAAAAAAAAAAATTGTTCAGTATATTAATATTTTTTTCAAAAAAAAAAAATTAATATATACCAGCAACACAAATAGTAATTATAATGTCATTGGAATTAATATGCTATAGCTTGCACTTTTAAATGTGATACAAATAGAGTAAGAAATAGTTAATCGGCGGCCATTTTGAATTATGACGTCACCTGGCCAATAGGGCTCACTGCCAGGTTGGTCCTATGTCAACTTTTACTCCACACATGATGGCCTAACTGCATGCACAATGGCATGTTAGTATCACATTTTGCACTATTTACTGCTGTATACATGTCACAACTCAGCTACAGTAATTGGGCTATTTCTTGTTCCAGCCAGTGTACCACGACTGTTATATCAAAGGCCGTGGTATGTGCTATCCTGTCCACGGTCTCTACGGGCCTGTTATACATCTCTCTCTCTCTCTCTCTCTCTCTCTCTCTCTCTCTCTCTCTCTCTCTCTCTCTCTCTCTCTCTCTCTCTCTCTCTCTCCCCCCCCCCCTCTATCTCCCTCTCTCTCTCTGGGGTTTTATTTTCTGTTTGTCTCTCTCTATCTCTCTTCTCTCTCTCTCTCTCTCTCTCTCTCTCTCTCTCTCTCTCTCTCTCTCTCTCTCTCTCTTTCTGACTTCACATTATTTTAACAAAGCTATTTGTCTATCTGTCTGTTTGTGTGTCTCTCTCTCTCTGTCTTTCTCTCTCTCTCTGTCTTTCTGTCTCTGTCTCTGTCTCTGTCTCTCTGTCTCTCTCTCTCTCTCTCTCTCTCTCTCTCTCTCTCTCTCTCTCTCTCTGTGTGTGTGGTGTTTCTATCTGTCTCTCTGTTCTATATCTCTCATAGTCTCCCTCCCCCCTTCTCTCTCTCTCTCTCTCTCTCTCTCTCTCTCTCTCTCTTGTCCTCTCTCTCTCTCCTCTGTCTGTCTGTCCTCTGTCTCTCTGTCTCCTTCTCTCCTCGCCCCTCTCTCCTCTCTCTCTCTCTCTCTCTCTCTCTCTCTCTCTCTCTCTCTCTCTCTCTCTCTCTCTCTCTCTCTTCTCTCATTTTCCACGGCCATTCAGATGAAATAAATGTATGGCCACAAAGAAATTGTAATATTTTCTAGACTCTTACAAATATAGTCTCGCATTGTGAAGTTTTAAACTTAGCTCAATACAAAATCCAAACAGACAAAAGAAAAGATAAACACACGAAATTGACGTGACCTCATTTCCATAACGATGACCTGACTCACGTGATATCAGTTAACCAATCGGTTTAAGCGATAAAGCTTCAACATGGCAGTCTTTCATTTGTAAGTTATTTTCGTTTTCTTCTATTCGTTGGGGTAACCCAGTTCAATATAATGAATCAAAGCAAACTCACAGTGACAGAGACTAATGTATTATGAAGATAATGGCAATTAATAATATAATGTTGGAATTGTTCACTACTTGTTTTAATAAAAAATAGTAAATTATAAGATGTTTTGTACCATTTTCGACTATGTTTTTATTTCGGAATCCGGCGATCTTACATACCATTAGGTTTTTAATACCGTTTCAACCAGTGTTCTACAACTGGTATATCAAAAGCCATAATATGTGCATGCATATAAATATATAAGTCCTATGTATGTCAAAGTGGGGATGTGTGGGGTGGAGGGTTTTTCAGATAATTGATATTGAATTTTATGTCGGATTCACTTGTCCATATAATGGCATATAAAATTGTAAGACAGGGAGCTGTTGTGACCAGTTAGGTCACATTGCATTGCTGCAGAATTTTTTTAATATTGAGGGGCAACTTGCAAGACAGGAAGTGTTTTTTTCCCGTGCACAAGCTATTTAAGGGGTTATACTTTATACCTACTCCCGCATGGAACAGAGGATCATAATATATATAGGGGAGAAAAAGGGTGTCTATTGAATTTGGTGATGGTAGGATAAATAATTTAGTTGAATAGGTCAATCTTACATGCTTTCTGCATGAATGTTGGTTAACTCACCCCAAAACCATCTCGCCCCCTACCAAATCACCGCAGCGTTTGGTCAACTTGCCCCAATGTTTGGACAACTTGCCGCAAACTTGACTGCCTGTAAATAATTTTTACAAAATTAAAAATGGACGTCTACAACTTTGGTGTCATTTTATTTATTAATATTACAGTGAAACTCTACTATTACAACCACTTATTAAAATAGTTTTATATTGGGGAGATCCAATAATCAATTACAATGAACTGTCAAGCCTATTTTAGTGACGCTTGTGAATTTGTCCCTTATATCCTTAAAGGAATGATCAGGCAAGGCTTTTGGACTTGACTGGTGTGCATATTCAACAATATTTAATGCACATAACTGCTTAAAATATTAGTCAGTGATGTCATTAAAAATAAAAATAGCAGGTGAAAATCAAATTATAGGCAGCCATTAATCAACAAAAAGTCGACAAGCATTGTTTATTGGAAGTTCGATACCGCCGGGTGCCAGCTATTAATGACATCCCTGTTAGTATATTTAATTACTAAAACAGTAATGATATGAGTTGAGTAAACAGTATGGGTGAGTTGGTAGAGGGCGAGTAGACTTGTTCCCGTCAGCACATGTGCACAACGAGTAAAATCCCTTGCCAAATTAGATCACATCCAGGTGATTTAGCATGACCAACAGGTGTCATGAGTAGCTTCATAGATATAATGGCAGTGAAAGACTCCACTGAAATTTACAGCGGATCCGTTCTATTAAAAAGCAGTGCAACAACTTTGACAAAGTCTCTGCAACTCGTACCCATGGGCTGTGAAACTAATTATAAAAGCATATTTTATATCAAATGGTGTAATGTCTGCAAAAAAAAAAAGGTCCAGAATGGTTTAAAACCAAAAGCAGTGAAACGACTTTGACGAAGTCTCTGGAGCCTCGAAGGCTTAAACAATGCAAAATTAAAATATTCATATAATAAAATAAGCTGAATTGGAATGTGTTTGCTACTTTTAACAGTAAGAATTATAGTTAAATAGTCATACAGATTTCTAGTGATTACTTCTCCACTAGTATCAGTATTTAAAATTTAATAAAATATGCCCCCCCCCCCACCCCTTAAAAAATGCCACCTGACAGACGTTTATCACAGCTCTATATTTTTGTCCCATTGCATTAAAACAAAAAGAGTCATATAATTACTAATCATTGCTACATGTCTATTCACAAATTATAATTAATTAATTTATTTATTAAATTTCTTTTCTTTCTTTCTTTCTGTTATTTTCACTGTTTATTTGCATCACGATTACATCTCCAACAAAATGGATAGCTTCGTCATAAATAAAGTCTTAGCTCCAGGGGTATAAGCTATGTCACTTGGCTTAAAACCTTTACAGCTGTGCTCTTAAGTATGTGCCCTGACAAACTGTAAAAAAAAAAAATGTTTTGGTGTTTTCTTCTTCAGAGAAATTTTATAACTAATATGCATATTATTTTTCTTCTTTTCTTCAGGTTACCAGGATGAATTTCCTATTGAGAGGTTAATAATCTTTGCAAAATCATGTTTGATAGCCTAGAGTAAAACAAACCTGTTTACCATGTCTTCAACTAGCTCCGAACTGATTAGTGATAGCACTGGGATGGAGTCACCTTCCAAAGACCAGGCAGGAAGGGCACCACCCATGTTACCTTGTAAAGTGATAGACCCAGTTATCACAGTTAATGGTGATGAAGAAATACTAAAAGAAGTGGTGAGATAAAATTATTTTTAAACATTAAATATATGGACAAGACAATATAACAAAATTTTAGCCTATTTTAAGATTATTTATGTATTTACATGGATGATGATTTAAAGTAACATTATTATCAAAGTTGATCCATACATGTGTATTTTCTTATTTTGGCATTTAAAAACAAATCTTATTTTGGAACTGTTTTGAACATGCTAGCTTGTGAAGACTGACTTTAAGTGAGCTATTTTTATCTCCGTAACGTATTAAAACAAAAGCATGATTTGAAGGAAAATAAAGAAGTCTTGCCAAATTATATTTGGAGAGTAAATATTATTCATACTAATTACTAATTTTAATATACATGTAATCCGCAGGTTTTTGCAGTTATATGTGGTAGGATAAAAGTAGTTGTTTGATGTCACATTATGTCTATGTATCATTATCATGTTGCTTTTCAGTTGTGATCGTTATAGATTTTTAAAATTATTAATTATTTAATACGGTCGGAGGTAAAAACTAGTGATACTTTTTCTAGCTTTGAATATATTCTTTACAAGTCCATTTGTTATATTGTGTTGTCCTAAAATATGGTAAAATAGTTTTTCAGCCTGCTTGAATCCTCTCATAAAGATTTATACATGTAATTCCATACTAAACAAAAGTACTAATCACAATAGTGACAATTATACTTTGTTTTTTCTTATTACTTATGATTTCTGAAAATCCTTGGGATGAAAAACTGAAAACTGTATTAACACTATAATGATGGTCAATGATCACATCATAAATTATTATATTTTCAGCAAAAAATTGTTAATGTGAACAAAAATCCTTAGTTTGTTGACATGTATGTATTGTAGATTGGTAACTACATCATTTACTTTTATTATCAGTGTGTAAACAATGGAATCAACTACCACAAGTTGCAATATGAAGGAGCATCTGTGCGCATGTTGGAAATGTTTTTCTCTGGATACCCCAAGATAACTGGACTGCATCATTTCCCCCACCTGACCACCCTGTGTATCATCGGACAGACAATATCACGGATAGCGAGTACTGCGTTAACTCCTGTTATGACCTGTCTTACTGAACTGTGGATTTGTGAATGTCAGTTAAAAGTTAGTCTGCATTTGCTTTTGTGGTATATTGTTTGTTTTTTTTTGTAAAAGATTATAATGTAATAAACAAGGTTGTTCATGCAGGTCTATTTTTTAAAAGTTAAAAAAAAACATTGTTCAAGCCAATGAATAATGATTATTGTGCCATAGGAATGTGTGTTTTTTCTGTAAATAATATTAACCAAATAAATATAACATTTAAAATTATAACAGTTATCATCAGTAATATTCCTACGGCTTGATTAAATTAACAACCTAAGTTGTGTTCTATGAAGAATTATTATTTATTTTTGGTTGTGATTATTAAAACTTGTTAATTAACAGTACTTTATAATTGGAATAAATAAACAAACAAATAAATAAATAAACAATGACACATGTGTGTGTGTGTGGTATTAAGTTTAGGAAACTTGTCTGAGAATTAATCAAATAATTAACAGACACATTTCATACATTTTCTATAACTCATTTGCTAACATAATACTAATAGTCTGTATTAACATGGGTTTCATCAAGTATATTCATGTTATAAATATTGTTCTCTGGAAATACTATACAGTCATATAATTATGTTATATTTATGTAATAACATTAATTTATTTAATATTATTATGTTTTTTCTATTTCAGAAAATTGAGCACATTGACAGTATTATTGGTTTAAAGAAGTTGTATCTGTATGGAAATGAAATCTCAGTTCTTGACAACTTATTTCGTCTGACAGAACTGGAGGTCTTGTGGCTCAACAATAATTTTATAACCAATATAGAGGTTTGTAACTCAGATGTACTTAGTAAAAAGTGTATGTTTGTTAGAACAGTTTCTTTATGGGGGTCACAGTAACATTTGTAGGTTTTTAACTTTATTTGTAAATAGGGAATAACTATTTTAAGATATCAGCTTTATCCTGCGAAGGTTAGAATGGTGAATACAGCAAGGCTCTGCCGAGCTGCATTCACCATTCAACCTGCGCAGGATAAAGCCGATATCTTAAGACAGTAACCAGTTATTTCTTGTGTCCTGCAATCCTATGGAAATATTTATTTCATTTTTGTGTATGCAAATTGAGTATCGTCAACCTAGCAAGGCTTTTGCCGTATCACGTCATACAAGATACATGACGTAATTCTTTGTAAGACGCTAGCTACATTCTGTCACATTCAAAAAGCGTTTCTAAACTCCAGTTCATAAACAAATATACAAGTTTTGTATTGTTATCGCAAAACTAAAATTTATTTGCATTTACTGTACTAAAACAAATGATTTAAAGAGTATGTTTATTGAAAATCTAGTCTGAAATACTCGAGTTGAGTCAGGCTTATGTCACGTGACCTATATTTTTGGTCAGTGACTAAAAATATAGAGATTTATCTAGTCTTGACAATGAATACAGTGATTGCAGGATAATTTTATTTATTATTTCCTTTGAGGTACATGTATCTCAATTTTCTTCATATTTGGTACTCATCTGGATGCATCATTCTCTTATAGTAAAAATAAATAAATTATAACATGAATAGTTTACCCTTTTTGTTTTAAAGTTTCATGTTAGTGTCACGTAGTAATTTCAGTACAAAGCATGTGAAATTCTCTTGTACAGACCAAAGGAAATAACTTTTGTAAATATAAATTATTTCACACTTTAACTAAAGTACATGTACAGTTAGTTATGTGGCTTCTTTCGTAATAGGGGCGGGATTTAGCTGTCAGTTGACTGCTCGACTGAGGTGCTTGCATTGCAGGATTGAACCACCTTGGTGGATCCATTCAACTGAATATTTTTTCTCATTCCAACCAGTGCACCACAACTGATCAAACAAACTTTAACTTTCTTTCAGAATATTGGTACACTGACCAAGCTGAAAGAACTTAATCTGGCAAACAACAGAATTGAACAAATAGGTGGGTTTGCAGTTATGAAGCTTATTGTTGTTGTTTGTTGTTGGGTTGTTTTGTTTTTTTAATGAATTTCACTTATTAATGTACTAGTAGAATACATATATTAAAAAATAAAACGACAAATTAATATTTATTTTAAAGGGACATTCCTGAGTTTGCAGGACTTTTTAAGATGTTATCGACTAACAAAGACTTTATAACGATTGCAGTTACATATCAAATATATTTTTCTGCATAAATTATTAGTGACTGTATATTAAACATGTTTCTTATCGTTCTAATATTTGTACTAGGTTAAACTTCATTTTATTTCCAAATTTTTTTTTCCGTACAAAATCCATTTTTGGCTTCTTACAAATATTAAGATGACCAGAAACACATTGAATATTCAGACACTGATATTCTAAACCAGAAAATATATTTAATAAGTAAGTTTAATCGTAGAAATATTTTATAAGTCGGAAACATCTTACAGTGCAGCAAACTCAGGAATGTCCCTTTAATACAAATAGTATAAAAATCCATAAACTTCGGTATAGATGGACATGATTTCAAAATCAGTGCCAACATGTATGCATACATGTATGTCTTCACATTCCAAACTGCATGACTACAACATGGTCACTAAGTCGAATAAATTGTAATGAGATTGATTGACATCAAATAAAACTTTGAGGCAATTAATAATTGTCCTTTGTTTCTCGATGATAAACATTCAGATCAAAATCTCTTTTCTCACAATGTTTGGTCAGTATTGCTTTATGTGCTCTAATTTATTTTGGTAAAATGCTTTTATGCATGTCTAGCTCTGTCACTCGCCAAATTTCATGTACTAATTAATATTTTGTTGAAAAATAACGGTGGATTTTGAATATTTAAAGATAATTTGGCAAATGGTTTTGCTTACCCAGAGCTAGCCCTGTTATGTGTTGTCTTGTGTACTGTACACTTTGATTCCACTTAGTATATGCTTGGTTTGTATTACTTCATGCACAATATGCTCTCTGTTTCATAACAAAAAGTTGTAAGTACATTTTACTTACTTTTTTGTAGGTCATTCATTGGATGGAAATGTAAAACTGGAAGAGTTGAATTTATCAGGAAACAAGATATCTTCTTTAAGGGTACTAGTCTCTCTCTGTGTTGCTAGTACTACATGGCATGTTCACTGTACAGTATCCATTGTAAACCTATTTTTTGGTACATGTTTATGATAATTTAAAAAAAAAAAAAATTATAATTATAAATCTTAATAAAAACATGTTATTTTAATATAATTACAAACTTTCTGCTTTTATTCTGATTGGACGATGTCAAACAAAAACTGAAAGTTATCCTTTGATAAACCTCAGAAAAGGACATCATTGTATGTGTATTTTAACTAAATAGAGTGTGTCCAGACACTTGTGCATACATTTTTCAAGAAGGGGCTAAACTGTTGCTGGTGAAGTTTATGATGGGTTAACACATGCTTCCCCAGAAAAAGTATTGAAAAAAAAAAGAGGAGAAAATGTCAGTGATCAAGGGGAGGGTTTGACTGCCGAAACCCACCCTCTTCACACGCTCCTGTGTTTGTAATTATATAAGAACTGTTTGTGATTTTAAAAATTAATTTATTGATGTACAACTGTTACAAACTGCATAAAATTGCGTAGCATATTGAAGTGAATTAACCTAAAAACGTTAGAAAATGTCAAATGGGACATCATGTGAAACATCATGGAAGAATGTTAGAAACGGATTTGTGAATAATGTGTAGTTTTAACTAAATAAATTGTGTTGTTTGTAATTATAAGAATTGTTTGTCATTTTGTTGTGGATTTATCGATGTATTGCAGTCACAAATTTAGTATAAATTGCTTTGCTATGATATGTAATTTTATACAATTTGTGACTGTTATACATTGATAAATTCACAAAAACTTGCACACAATTCTTATATAAACATGTTCGTTAATTATGATAAATGACTATCCAAAACGACAAGATTATTATTGTTACAACGGCAAACATGTTATGACAGAGTGATCTTAGGACAAAGTTGGTTGTTATGATTAGTTTTTACTGAATACATATTCACTGATATCGCACTTCATACAACTTTATGATATCATTATATTTATTATATTAAATTGCTGTTTTAAAGATAGATGTCGCATAATTGTCTGAGAATTGTCTGACAGCTGTTTAAATTTTTCCTAATTGGGATTTTTGTACAGTAGATCTTAATCTAATTTTTCACCTACTGAAACAAATACTATTACTTTATCATTGTTAGTGAACATACAGTGGTACGTGCATTTATGAATTTTTGTTGTTGATTAATTATCTTAATTGTATGCTTACTTTAGGATGTGACCAACTTGGTGCGGCTACCCAAACTGACCAGTGTCAGCTTCAAGGACCCTCTGTATCCGCCGTGTCCAGCCAGCTTACTGTGTAACTACTCTATACACGTCATGTTCCATCTGCCAGGACTGAAACGACTTGATACGTACGATGTTGTTTCAAAGAATCTCTCAGAGATATCAGAGGTAACTTGATAGAGATTCAGGGCCCAATTTACAAATGCTTTTTTTAGACTTGCATACGTGTCTTACAATGCTTAAACATCAGCATTTAAGAAAAAAATCAAGTCAGATTGTTCTGAATTAGATTTTCCTTTTCATACTATAACCTGACCTGTGAGTCGAAGAGGAGACCCCCCTGAGTATAGTGGAAGATTCTAGCCAACTGACTTTTGGGGATGTTTGGATCAGTCTATTGAAATGGGGGTGGGGGGAATGCCATAGGTCAGAGGTCAGGTCAAATGTTCATGGAAAGAAGGAAAAAAATGGGATGAATTCAAGATGCTCTTAAAATACCATTTACGTACGTATGTTCTGTTAAAAACTTAAACTATCCAGTTAATGAAATAGAGTACATAAAAATAGATGTTATATTAATGTGCATATTGTAGTTGTGGAAAGCTAAGGAAAATAATGGAAGTTGCTACCATTTCATCACAATAAAATAATATTGGTTTGGGAACTCAAGAATTGTTATTGAATTTAAAATTTGGATTTTGACATTTATACACTGCAAATTATTATATGACATCAAGAATTTGGATGTTTGGTTGTCAGGTATTTAATCTGTGTAGATTCAAATAATTATGGTTAAACTTCATTGATTTCCTTTCAGATCACAGTCTCAAAGAAGAAAATGTTCTACAACATGAGAAACAAAACAATCCGACGAAATATGACAGACATGATGAAGAAACTTGAAAATCATAAGAAGCAGCTTTTAGATGTGCCACATAAACGACTGCGAGCCATCATGTTTTCTATCAAAGAGGTATTCATTCAAGTAAACTGGTCCCCAACCTGATTTCCAAAATCTTACAGTTTGCCATGCATTTAAATGGTTTTCACAATTAGTGAAACTAGATTTTAAAAGTAATAGTGTCACAGAAAATAAAATAAAAACAATATGTGTTTAACAATACCAGTGAGTTAGTTCATTGTTTAGTAAGGTGTCTCTTGGTATCACTTACAGGTGTAAATGTATAAAATGACATCATTCAGCATCAGTAGGCTTATGAGACAATATTCTACAATAGTTCAAATCATATCATACAAAAGCTATAAGTTATAAATAGAGGATTCGTCACGAGTATTTTTTAATATGGAAAATATCAACCGAGTCTATGTTCATTGATATTTGTTGAGGCTCTGCCGAGACAAATACCGATTAACTAGACGAGGTTGATATTTTACATATTAAAAAGCATGAGTAGCGAATTCTATTTATCCTATAACACTTCTAAAATACCATTTTAATTAAATTTTTGAAAACGTTACGCTCAGGTACACAGGTCTTGTTGGCTTGTTAGCAAATGACCCATCCACAGCAACACATTACCTAGAGACCTTGCAAATTTGCATACCATTATTAAATGGGTTAATTATTACACTAAAATTATCACATGGGTTTATGACATGGATATCATGGGTAAGTTATAGGATAAATAATAATATTAATTTAAAAGCACAAGTATAAACACATTAAAACATACATGCATATATAAAGGTTAGATATTTAATGACACCACAACACATTTAAGCTGGCTGTTTGGTGTCTAACATGCTTATTTCAATGAGAGACAGAGACAGAGACAGAGAGAGACAGAAAACAAAAGGAGGAGACAGAAAAAGCAACTAGTTTCATGAAATAACAATTTGTTAAGTATTATTACAGGAACATGCATTGTATTTATGCAGTATTCAAGTGTGTTTCGTTTTGTGAAATGATGTTGTTGCTTTGTTCAGCTAGAAAGAGAGATACTTGAGATGCACGATTCCAAAGAGGAAGTTGTCTTGCAAAACAGTGACACAGAAAGTGAAAAGGATGCCAAGGAACTACAGGTAGACTGACATTATAAAACCCCTAGCATACCTAACAGTTAAAATAGTCCATATTCACTGTAAAAATAAAATTTGTTTTTATTACTGAGAAGTTTAAATTCTTGAGTACAGGCAGCAAATTTAGCAGGATAATGTGCTTTCACAAATAACATATTTAGGCTAGGAAGCATAAGATTATAAAATGGAATCCAAAAAGATCTATATTGTATTGTTTTCATCCTTTAAAAAGTCCCCAAATTCAGTACCTGAGTATATTGTCCACCATGAACTTGAGAGGAATATTTGTTTTAATGAATGTATATGCATTTATTTTGTTATATTATTTCAGACATCTAGTAACAAGAGCAAAAATTCTGAGGATGGTCGAAAACCTGTTGTGGAGAAGTTGGAAGTTTTGAAATCGAGACTAGAACAGCTAAAATTGAAATGTGATGAGTATGTTATGATATTTTTATGGTTCTTTAAATAGTTTTAAATTTATAATTTATCTGTAATAAAACAGTTTTTTTTTTGTTTTTTTTAAATTGACAGTGTTGACTTTTTGTAGTTAGGTTTTCGTTAAGTTTTAGCATTTCCTGTTTTCTCCAAAATTGTAAGGGTTAGATCACCAAAAGAAAGTGTAGAAAATACATCACTTGCACATACAAATTCCAAATAATCAAGGTTGTGCAATAAATATGTGATATGTAAGACGTATTGTATCAGTATACTAGTAAACAGTATTTGTAAAAATTAGATATCTTTACTGATTTATTTTGAAAAACTGTTTATTACTTTAAATATTAAAATTTAATTGTAACAAATATATCTCAGTTTATGACATCCAATGTTTGGCTTTTATTGTAACACAGTTTGACTTTCTGGCCTCCATCTGGGTACTTTGTGTTTCAGGATTGAAGATTACCACAAGGAGTCCCATAATCGCATCCGTCACAATGCTGATGTACTGATTGGTCGATTTCTCATTGAACTTGAGACCGGGGGCAATGTTAGATTTGAGGACGGCAGCACATCTGATGTGTGGTTGGTTTTGTTCTTATATATATAAATAAAACCATAGTGATTCTGTTACACTTAACAAGGCAATGGCTGATATACTGTAGATCCTGAAATTAACGCGTCCCTAAATTAATGCAAGTGATGGTGGGCACACTAAAATGTGACAAGAAATTAATGCGAGTGGCATCCATGTGAAATATTACTTTCCTAATAGCACATGTCTGTGTACTTTTCGGCTAAATCTGATTTACAGGTGTCTTCAATGAGATCAGTTCACTAATATGTCAGTGTACACATCGATTAACATGTTCTTTATATGCTGTTGTGTAATTGCCTGAGCGTAATAAAGTTCTGTTCTGTTTAGTACCTAGTGTCCTTAATGAGACTAACTCAAAGCATATGTTTGCAGCAATCTAACATGTATACTTACCTATATCTGGCAAAACATTAGCATGCATGTACCATTACAACTGTATAAAGTTATAGCAAACTTGAACTGTGAAAACAAAGAAATGGTCAACCTGAGGATTAGTGTGCTAAAACCCATTCATGCGTGCTAAATCGTGTCGTTTTTTGCTTGACTATTGGACAATTAGTCTGTCTTGCCTATGATGAATTGTGCTCCAGTTGTTTATAAATGTATTAGAATTTTAATCTTTGTTGTACTAGCATGTAACACATAGCTTGCTGGACAAAATTTAGAAATAAATGTGTCATATTATTAATTCAAATAACACGATCTTACATTTTGCGCATTAATTTCAGGATCTACAGTATCTCACTAACTGTAATGGGATTATTAATTGAATGTGTGTCCTTGTCTTTAATAATCCAGTATATGTAATTATTGTTGTACTATTCTTTCTTGCCAATGCTCCTTTATAGTATATCAAACACTGGTATGTACTTCACTTCTGTATTATGAAAATTCAGTGTGTCTAAGCTCTTGCAGCTAACGAAATTAATATCTTTTATGTGGTGACTACATAAATCATGTGTCATAATTGCCCTTTATGTGTCATCACTAACAATTCATTAAAGAATTTGTTGAGTGTTTTTGAGTATCAGTTATTTTCTTTATATATTCATGTAATTAAAATTGTTTATATACATGCATGTTTTTATGTGAAACCCCTCTAAATTGGACACCCACCAGACCCAATAATATGTCCAGTTATCAGAGGTTCAATTTTCAGGGATTTTCATTAATGCAAAAATATTTGTTGTATTTTATTCATTATTTAAAATCGGCTAAGTGATAACATATTTAAAAAAGGAATCAATATATGACAATAAAATGTGGATAAAATGATGCGTTTATGAGACTGATGAACAGATCAGTAATTTAGAATAAAAAATAATTAACAAGTCAGTGGATTAAATTCATTGTTGCTCTGTCGATCTTTGAAGCCAATCATCAGATATATTTGTCAAGGAACATATTTGTGAAGAGCTTTTAATCCTATCTCAACTAAATATATGACAAAGCTGTAAATAAACACTAATTACTTAAATATCACTGCTGTCAACTGATCTTTAATTGCTTAATTGTTTCATGCCAGCTGTGCCCAGCCGCATTTAACGGTGCTAACCTTCTGTCTGCTATCCAAGCATGTGCATATTAGACAGAGCTGAGTTTGGCATTATCCGGTCAAAGTGATACTCAGAGCCATTAGTGGTATAATGATTGATAACGGTCTGATCGTCCGCTTTTTAGAGGTATAATTTACATTAAATGAACACTGTGGGACTGAATTATTCATCGGGTGTTCTGTTTAGAGAGGTAAACTTTAGTGTTGAAAGATGTGAAAATCATGGGACCGTGGAAAATGTCTGGTTTTGAGAGAATTCTGGTTTAGAGAGGGTTCAGTCTTGTGGTGTTTCACTGTATATTCATGTTATGTTGTCTTACAGGTTTAACTCTTGTCAGGATCTTGTCCTGTCTCGATTTTGTGTGGCCGATTACAGGGAACATGGGATAGTTGGACTCAAAATTCACAGAATCATCAGAATCCACAACAAAATACTGAAAATGCGATTTGATGAAAAGCTGTCATCACAAGTTGAAAACAGAGATGGGGAATATTATCTGGCTCCAAGGTATGTGAACATCGAGATTTTTTTATTTTTTTGAAGACATATATTTGTTAGGCAGTCAACGTAAATGTAGTTTTGCTGGGTCTACTATTAGAATACATGATGTGTATTTTGCACATTTTTGTTTTCTTCTATAAAATGTGAAAAACAAATGTGTGTAATGTATATAACAACATGAAAATCTGGGGAGGAGCCAACAATTGATCATTTATTGTATTTTGTAAATTCTGAAAAGCTGTGAATAGTAATCAGTGTAATAAAAGATCAAAACTCAATAAAAGTCCTTCTTTTCTTGTATATCTAGTATAACTGTTGTGAAAAAGACTAAAAACATCAACAAAAATACCACATTAAATTTTACAATTCCCAATAAAGATGAAACAAAACATTTATATGTGGTTGTACAAAATGGAAATACCTGTTGTTTGTTTGCATTAAACTTTTTCTATAATATATTAACATTAAAACTAATATCGTAATTCAAAATTTATCAGTGGATTATTTTTAGTACAGATTTCAGATTAGGATGGTATATAAAATATTAACCTGAATTTAGGCAAATTGATAAAGACTATCTTGTTAGAAAATCAGTATAAAAATTATCTGTTGAATATATTATACTAGTACCATTACTTAAGTTTATCATTTTCCTTTTTAGCTATGGTAATTGTTCTTTGTGATTCTCACATAGTAATATATCTTGCAGATTTATCCTCTGTGTTTTGTACTTTTAAGAAATACAGGTCACAGGAAACTGCTTGAATACCTGTTTTGGGTGTGGAATCCTGAGGTGCCGGGTGGTTTGTCAGAACACATTCGAGTGGTTGAAGCAGGCTTTCATGACGCAGATACCTACAAGGTACCATGTTAACTGTTACAATGTTGGAATTTTTTTTTTTAATATGAACAAGGCAAGATAAAACATGGGTGTTTTTAAACTTAGTGAGCTCTGTGGTCTAGTGGATAAACTGCTGGATAATCAAGCTGACGACAGTTGTTCAAATCCCTTAAAACCTGGTTCACACTTTAATTCATTCATCTTTCTCATCCATCACCATCTGTCTACCATTCTCATTATCTTAATATAAAACATGATTCTACCATGATTTCAATATTTTTCGACCCTGTCTGTCGGTTCCCTCCGATTCTGTCTTCTGAGCTGTCCACACCATCAGCTACCTGTCTTTGTGTACTTCCTGCATACTGGTCCTCTGCCACTAATAAAGCTAGTCTGACCCATAGCACTAACTTTATGATTGCCAGTAGTGAGTGAGTATAGTTAGTGGATACAAGTGCCTCTTAACAATGCCAGGAGTAATTCTAAACACACTCTGAAGTGGTCAGAGTAAGCCCACAGCTAAAGCTGACAGAAAATGGCAGATGTGTGGCATGGATAACCACAAGAGATAAGCACATGTTGTAGTTGGAGAGAGGACTGGGATGTGGAGGTGGACAGCGGAAGAAGTTGAAAAATATGAGGAGTTGTCAGATAGTAAAAAATGAAATGGAATTCAAAGGAGGTAGTGGGATAAAAAAAATGTTTTTAATTAAATGTTCAGTTTATGCCTTGACTAAGATCGGTATTCCTGATCGATCCCCTTTCTAACCTGGGTAAACATTGTCCTTCAGCAACTCGGATGTGACGGTGCTGTACCACAGAGCAACAGTCTCAGTCTTGCCGACAGACATCGGATAAATTATGAAATGAAGAAGAGAGGTGCTAAACAATTCCATGATGAATGTCCTTTTAGATATGGTGAGTTTTCCCAGTTTGTACATCAACTAAACCTGTTGTACGGCTACAAAATGAAATGGATTATTATTTTTTATAAAAACCTTTTGCAACTGATGTTAGAAGTATTTATGTACAAATGCTGTACCTTAAGTAAAACATAAAACAGGGGTGCAGTGGGGGAAAATCTACACTTGTTAAGACTGGATATCAAATGGCACTGATGATATAAGAACTTGAGTACTTAACCAGTACTGTTGGTAACACAATAAAATGGTTAACTCAAGAAAACAGTTGAATGAGGTTGAACAGGAATTGACACAGCTCACCATAAAGATTTTCATTTAATTTTTAATAGATTTATCTTCATATTAAATTAAATGTCTAACTTGATTTATTATCCAAAATGTGAGATGATTGTGTTTGAAATACTTTGTTTTCCATTTCATTTTTGTTTAAGACTGTTTTCCAGGGAATTTTATTTCGATGGAGCATTTATAAATTAACCATAATTAATAATTACCATGTAACATGGTATGCTACACTAATATGTGATATTTTCCATGTTACCGGTGACTGCTGGGCTATAGTGATACATTATATTCCATTTTGTCTTTTCTTTAGGTCAGCTGATTATCTCCAAGGTCTATCTGGGCAAACATTCTTGTGTAAATAGTGAACAGAAGTAAGTCCTAAGTTAAACTGAACTTATTATTATTAAACTGAATTTATTATTATAAAATATAATGTCTACATACATGTAAAGTGTTCTTTTGGGGTTTTGTTTTTTGTTGCTGGTGGGTTTGTTGGGGTTTGTTTTGTTTTTTTGTTTGTTTTTTTGGGGGGTGGGGGGTGGGGAGGGGTCTGCATGTGTATGCAGTATTTCCTGTAAGTCCCCTGTGGACCCTGCACTAACCCCATGAATTTCTTTGCCGGGACTAAAAATTGTAACCTTAAAAAATATAGGACTAACCTCTGTGATCAACCTGTCGATCAGCTATATATTCACCAAATAAGTACATTGTTCGAGCCCGATGGCTAGTTGGGGAAAACAAAATCATCCTACTAGTGGGATAGAAAACAAAACCGAACCCCACAAATGGCACGATGGTATGTGGGGGAGGAAGGATCTACAAATCAATTCTTTTAATTTACTTTCACATGCAACAGTTCACTAATAAATATTTGGCCACCAGTAATCTGTGTCCCATTCCCAACATGTATATATATATACCTATTGATATAATTTTATTTCTGTCCAGGTTAAATTGTAAACACACAACATTCCAACAGACAATTTGCTGCCATTTTCCTCTTTATAAGTAATAAAGCATGCATTTTTAATGTTTAATTTCAATCATTTGTTTAATGCTTTCATTGATTCATATACATGTACTAACCTTTATTTCATACCCAATAGTCACGGTATTCTTTGTGCTGGGGTGTTGTTAAATATTCATTTATAGTTTTATTTCAGCATATCCCATTTGTTGTGGAAAGTGACAAACAAACTTACAGACACAATCTCAGTTGTATCAGTATTACAAATTGTACAATGAAAAGTTATTTATTTTTGTTTATTGTGTGTTTTTAAATTTTTATTTTCATTTTATTTGGGGGGGTTTTAATAAAAGTTAGCAAGTGAATTTTTAAGCATGGCCAGTGAATTTTTAATTTCTTTTTCCCCCCACTAAAAAATAAAATTTATTCAGTGTCTATTAATTACTGCATATCTTGTTTGTAGGGTGTTCAAGTCTTCCTATCCGAGTGACAATGCTGTGTTCAGGCCAAGAATGTATTGTGTCTCTAGTGAATGTAAGTAACATGGTATGGTGTTCTGCAGAATCTCTTGCCCAGCACTCAATAAGTTGCAGACATTTGTTTAAGTCATGTAAAACACTAGTAGTATTAGGGAAATTATAATAGCCATTCCAGTCTACATCAAAATCACTGTATGTCGCACTAGTATCTATCACTTTGTACAAATGTACACATATGAATGCAAGCCACACACTTAACATGTAACGTGTTTTTACCTGGAAATCAGCAGCTAGTAAAATGCTAGTTTTACCACCTGATATTGTAGTAGAGTTCCAATCAGGTTGATTTTTCCATCTGTTGAATTAGAATATGGCTTTATTTAACGTGATTGGATTTCTTTCTTTTCCTGTCAGACGGTGATGACTACAGCACATGTGAATGCAGTTCTCGACAGTGTGATTGGTACATCTTTGATAATGAGCTTGTTCTTCCTGAATACATCATTGACTTTGAATACGTAACAAAGGTAATGTAAACTGAAAACAGTGTTGTCATAAATATTGTAGAGGATCATTACAGATTAGGTCTGTATAAATTATTTTTTATTGATGGATTTGTTGGAATTTAATTTTATGCCTACTTTTGGCCTGTATGCAGAATTCTGTGTTCCTGTAGTATGGGTGATATGGATCTGTTGTGTATTATCTATTAAGAATAGCTCTATTGTAGAATAAAATAATTATGGGTTGATGGGGGATAGAATGTGTTACCAAAATATTATTTTGCTAAATGCATGTCCAACATTTTTTTTTTTCTTCTATAAAATGTGAAAAACAAATGTGTGCAACGTATAAAACAGCATGAAAATCTGGGGAGGAGTTTTTAGTAGATATTATTAACCAAAAGCCAACAATCAATCATTTATTGTATTTTGCAAATTATGAAAAAACTGTGAATAGTAATTATTGTAATAAAAGGTCAAAACACAATAAAAGTCCTTCTTTTCTTGTATATCTAGTTATAACTGTGGTGGAAAAAGAAAAAAACCTAACAAAAATACATTTGTAATTCCCAATAAAGATGGAACAAAACATTTATACGTGGTTGTACAAAATGAACATACCTGTTGTGTGTTTGCATTAAACTTGTTCTCTAATATAACAACATTAAAACTAATATCGTAATTCTGCTAATATTTTGTTAAATGTATATCCAACATTTTTTTTTGTAACAGGTCAAGACAAAATCTCCATTTTCAAATGTCTCTGTTGATTTGATGGAAAACAATTTGTATACAATTCCACCACCATCGACGCCAGTTGAAAAGATAGATACTGACAATGATGTTTTTAATATGGAACCTAAAATAAAACCAAGACCAAGGTAACTTAGTATCACATTTTATAACACACCCATTGGTGAGAACATCATGCATTATTTATATCACATGACAGTAATACGTGTATTTAAAGATATACAGTTGGCTGTTCCTAGGTGATGAGCTCATCGCCACAGACTTGTCATCTAATGAAATCAGCACAATCAAAATTGATTGCTCTGAGGTGTATAAGTTAATCTGAAACTGATTGCTCTGTGACACATAAGTTAGCTCAAGCACAATCACTGTAAATAGGTTTTAATTTTAAAATTTGTTTCAATTTATTTTGAACCTGGTTTTGGAAAAATGTAAGCAACAGAAAAATCATGTCTGTTAGTGGTATAGATACCATTTATCTTACAACTCATTTAAAAATGAATCCAACTCACTTTTGCTTGATAGATACATTTTGAAACAACCTGCTGTAAGATAAATGGCATCTAATGGCCACTCGTGTAGTCCTCTACGAAGGCAATGAAGCACTCAAATAATCCAGACTGGAAAAGGCTTTTGTATCTACATTGGTCACACATATATCATGTCAAAGTGTGTCAACTTTATAAGAATGAATTGCCACTGATTCCAGGAAGGTTTAATTTGGAAAACAAAATCTATTTTCAGACTAATTACATTGACTGATGAGTTACTGCTGAAGACAGCTAGAGTTCACAGCCTGTCTGATATCACCGTACTCAATCTTCACGGCAATGGGTTATCAAAACTGAAGCACATCCAGTCATTGACAATGCTAAAGACATTGATAGTTAGCTTCAATGATCTTACCAGACTGGATGAACTAGCTCATATGGTATGATCAGTGCTTTACTTATTGTGGATGAATTTAACAGATTTCACAATTTGTACATGCAGTTTCTTATGCTAATGTTTCTTTGCTAAGTCCTTTTGTTGTTTTGGGTTTTTTTATGTAGGAAAAGTAATCAATCTTGTAAAATCATAAACGTCTCCGAGCATGTTATGAACATGGTGCAGTCACAAATATGGACATAGTGCAGTCACAAATATGGACATAGTGCAGTCACAAATATGGACATAGTGCAGTCACAAAAATGGACATAGTGCAGTCACAAATATGGACATAGTGCAGGCACAAATATGAACATAGTGCAGTCACAAATATGCACAAAAGTAAAAATATATTTCGGTATTGACGTATTTGTGAATATAATCCTCATGTTTATTTCAAACATCAAAATCCCACTAACCAATTTTTTTTGTTGAGTTTTTGGGTATGCACCATGTTTCAGTTTGCTGAAAGATTGAAGCTGAAAAAAGATTGTGCTATCTCATTTATTTCCTATGTAAAATATTTTTCCATATTCATATCTCGATGAATCCAAAAAAATTAAGCCACGCCTACTACTACTACCCCCCCCCCCCCCCCCCCCCCCCAAACTCACACTCCCCCCCCCCCCCCCCCCCCCCCCCCACTACTTTTGTACAACAAGCTGGATTATTCTGGCAATCATATTTAGATATTTGGAAGAAAACACGTGAAAGCTACAAAAAATTATACGATAAATTAATGGAAAATGCTATAGCAGAGTAGACATGGATCTATACGCATTGATAAAAAAAAACCACACAACAAAAAAACCTCGTCGCTAATCATGACATGAGACTTGGTCGTTGGCCAAAGAAATCATGTAGGAAACTTCACGGCTGTAACTTACTTGTAAGTGATGTTCAACAGCTGTTGGCGAAAATTAAACGGTTCCACCAACAGCATAAATGTTAGACACGTTCCCTTCATTCACTTTCATAAAATATAAACTAAACACGAATAGGACAATTCCTTCCAATATAACTAAATGATCCGTAAAAATGCACAGCAGCTAGAGGAAATGACGTCATTTACAAAAAATCACCTGATTCAAATAATAGTGAATGAACGTTCGCATTCTTACGCGACATAAGTATCAATGAAGTTTACACAAACAATACTACAGGCATATTTAAAGCTAAACAAAATAAATTCAGTTATGTATTGTTAAAGTATGCATATAAATTTAATTATAAGATTTGACCGCAGTTATTTTTTGGTTCATGCAAGTATGAACCGAAAAAACGATGTGCACACTTTTGTATGACCCTCTACGCGGGATCATACAGTGTGCACATCGTTTTTTCGGTTCATACTTGCATGAACCAAAAAATAATTGCAGTCAATTCTTAAATAATAAAATTTTCTTTGCGTCTGTACACTTACGACAGTCTGATTTGTAGAGAGGTGCTTAGGTTTTTTCATTCATATCTTGATGAACCAAACAAATTTAAGCTGTGCTTACCAAGACAGACATACAGACAGACAGACACACACACACACAGACACGACTTGCACTATATTTCTGTAACTAGTCGGATTATTCAGGCAACCATATTTAGATATTTTGAAGAAAACACATGAAAGATACATTAAGCAATACAATTGTGACACAAATACCACGTAATAGTGCACTTTTTATACAATAAATTAATGGAAAATACTATAGCAGAGTAGACATGCTGCATTGATGAAACAAAATCATCACTTATGTAATGAGACTGTCGGTGGCCAAAGAAATGTAGGAATGTTCACGCCTGAAACTTACTTGTAAGCTTGTTCTGCAGCTGTGGACGAAAATTAATTGGTTCTCACCGACAGTGTAAATATTTGACACATTCCCTTCATTCACATTCATGAAATATAAACTAAACACAAATCCAACATTTAACTTGACAAGCCGTCAAAATGCACACAAACAATACTACAGGCATAGTTAAAACTAAACAAAACAAATTGAGACATTTACGGTTAAAGGTAGGGTCAACTCAAACAAGAGCCTTATGTGTTGGAAAGATGCATACCCAGACCACCAACACATGCTGACACTTTAGCAAATGAAAAACGCGTAATTTTAGAGTTAATAAAAAAACATGATTATTCCTGCTAACTGGGGGCAGCCATTTTGTTTCGTTTTTGTGATGTCCGGTGGGATAGCTTGGGGCGAAGTGACGTCAGCTCCTGACCATCTCCTGTATGTACAGTGTAAACAAAAGCAGTAATTTTCGACACGGCGCTTCTCTTTGATCAACCTAACTTGTAAAACAGCATAAATGACACAATAATATAATAAACTATTTAACTAAATATATTTCAAGTTGCATTAACGGAACAAAATGGGGTTATAGTATTTTTCTCTGTTTAATAATCCAAAGGAAAAATGTACAAAATTAGGCCTATTGATATGCTATGTTGGAGCAAAAACGACAACCCATGATACCCAAGTGATAATTTTCTTTTCTTTGGGACTACGTAATTGGTCAGTTCTGTGGTTTTTGATGGAAAAGTCTACTTAATCAATAGTTTTACAGAACTATTTACAGTAATAAACCATGTCCATTACAATTTTAGGGGCGACAGGTAATATTCCACAATACCGGTATGTATTTTGTGTCTAGACAGCGACAATTAATTGGCTCGTCTGGTTACCAATCAAATACACACCTGCCAATCAGGAATCACAGGTAGAAGCAACTAACAGCATAGACCAATTAACTAAGAAAACACTCCGTGTATTATTTCAGTACATAGGTTAATGCATGGGCAAAACATTGTTAATTGTTTCGACTTGTTGTGTAGCCACTTTGACAATGGTATTTTATTTTGTATTGAAAACTAATATATATAGTGCTGGATATACTTATTGCTAGCTTACTGGGATGTGTATTATTACAGAACATTGCAATGTTTGACTATTTATCATCCCGCAAAAACCAGGTAGATTGTGTTTCTCTAGTTCTAAGGCTCATTCCTGACATTACGCATTAAGTATTATGTAACCACCAGCTCGCCAGAGGGCGTACTCACTGAGATGGTATAAAATGGCTGCGCCCGTTATATATAATAGCCGTCACATTTAACCGTTTTATTAATTAACTATACGATTATACGTGTTGATATTAAGCAATAATGTGCATTATATATCGTTGAATATGCATACCAGGCCAAATGCCTTAATTGTCCTCTCCTTTAAATTATGTATATAAATTTAATTATGAGATTTGATCACAATAATTTTTTGGTGCATGCAAGTATGAACTGAAAAAACGATGTGCACACTTTTGTATGACCCGCTACATTTTCTTGCATGTACCAAAAAATAATTGTGGTCAATTCTTAAATACATGAGTTCACTTCTTTGTTTTTAGGGTTTGGAGTACCTGGATGTAAGCTTTAACAAAATCTTCACTTTGGAAGGATTGAAGGTATTCATAAAATTTTAAATGTATAATTTTATTTTATTTGTTTCCTCATTTTATTCTATATCTTAATATTAAGGTTGTCATAATATTTTCTTTCAGAAAGAAAGAAAGAAATGTTTTAATTTTACGACACACTGAACACCTTTTAATTACAGTTATTTGTCATGGGACATATGGGTAAGGACTACAGAGATAATTAGAGAGGATACCTGCTTCCAAGATACAAGGGGCTACTCTTATCGATTAGCAGCAAGGAATCTTTTATATGCATCATATTTTCTTTCAGATACACATTGTTAATATGTGCAACAATTAATACATATTCTTAGTCGATTAAAATGGGAACAGATAGTGATCTTATATTATTCCATTAAAATTGAAAAGTACAACACTGCATAAGGTGTTTATTTTGTGCAAGAATATATACAACGAGACCGCATAGCGGTCGAGTAGTATGTTCTTTCGCAAAATAAACAAGTGCAATAAATATGAAGCGAAAACAATATATGTGAAGTTCTGTATTTATTACATACCTTCTTTTATGTTTTACAAAAAGTGTTTTTAATTTAACGTCATAACAACACTTTGTTAAATCTATGATCAAAATTCCTTTCATGGATTTACTTGACGTTAAGAATCATACTCTGCGGCAGCCTTGTGTAATGTTTCAAATACAATGTGAGGTCATTTGTAAATCATATATGACGTCAGTAAATAAAAGGCGCTAACTGCAGTAAAAAGAAAAGGGGAATTCCCCATTTATAAGTTCCGGTCCATATCACACATATGTGCGATACAAAATAAATTTATCACACAGTTTCAAAATGGCTTTATCACTATAGTAAGATTGTATAAGTATGTAATAAAAAATTTGACTCATTAACACAATTACATTTTCTATATTTGCTAAAAGTATTTTTATTGTACCAGGTATGTTGCCATTGATGACTTAATTAAGAGCTATTCAGGAAGACTAAATCAATGTTATCTAGTGGTGTCATTAAACAAAACAAACTTTAACTTCTAGGAAGACAACATTTAATATGAACACTGAACAATAATGTTTACAGGGCCTTTCAAAACTGAAGTACATGGATGTTAGCTGGAACAAACTGCAGAACACGAGAGAGGAGCTCTCTATAATGAGAAAACACATGTCGACACTGAAGACTCTAGACATTCGGTCCAATCCTTTCCTAAAGGTTAGTCTCACAGTTGTGTATCCATCTCATGCACACACTCGATAATACATCTGTGCAATTGTATATAATATTTTAATTTATATAACTATTTAATCCATTCCACAGTTGTCTTACTGTTGATAATTATTTTTTGTAATACATGCATTTGTGTTCATTTTATGTTGCTAGCCCAATAGTCTGAGGCTGCGGATCATTGGCCGACTGAAGGCGTTGACGTTACTTGATGGAGTGGCGGTCACGGAGAAAGAAGCAACATCAGCGCACAGCGTGGCAGCTCGTTCGAGAATTTCTTGATGTTAAATTCTTCGTTAAAAATTATTTTTTAAATAAATAAATACAAAATTAAAAAAAAATTAATTGTTATTTTTCTAGTGGCGTTATATACTTGGTGAAGAATGAACTACGCTTGAGAGTACATTCAAAAGTATTGATTTCTGAAAAATAACTAGTTTTACATGCTCATGTATTACTTTACATGAGCCTACACTTCTGTGTGTTTTGAAGATTGTATGCATTTGTGTTCATTTTATGTTGCTAGCCCAATACTCTGAGGCTGCGGATCATTGGCCGACTGAAGGCATTGACGTTGCTTGATGGAGTGCCAGTCACAGAGGAAGAAGCAACATCAGCGCTCAGAGTGGCAGCTGGTTCGAGGATTTCGCAGTTTTCACTGATCACATTCTCTCGGACAAACAACACTTCACCCAGGTCCTTGAGTTTAGTCGAACTGGCAAAGCTTATCTATCACATGAGTCGGAACAAGCCAGAAAAGTTAAACGAACATGATACGTCCTGGTATTCAAAGGTTATTAAAAATTTCTTATAGCAAAAATGCATATTATCCCAGCAAAAAGCTATGTTTTTTTTTCATTTTGTTTAATTTGGTGCAAGTTAATGGTGCATGATCTAGGTTTTAGGCTGAAACCCATAAAATATTAGCAATTTGGTGAATTTGCTAGGAAAATATGTCACCAAATAGTTTCATTTAGCCAAATAGCAAAAATTATGGTACATCTATAAACTACATACGATTTTCGAATTAGCTTTTTGGGGAATTAGTATTAAAATATATTTGTCAAATTCAACTTTAATTTATTTTTGGTGATTTGGCAAGTAATAGGTTAAACCCTGATATCCATGATAATGATATATTGTTACTTGCTTGATAATCCATTAATAACGTACATTCACCAGAAGATTGGTTTAAGTTCAGATTTAAAAATAAATGTTCATTTTGTCAAAAATTTTCAACATCAGTTTCAGGTTGCCATGAAATATTTTATAATCTCTATATATATATTTACTGACAGGTTACAACTCTTTATCTGGATGGACAGCACATCACAAAATTGTCCAATCTGGACAGGCTGGAGAACTTGAAGTGGGCATCATTCAGCAACAACGACCTCACAAAAATAGAGGTTTGTATTCTTGACTAAATTTTAAAGGTCTACATTTATCAAAAACGTAATTCACTATTGTTTGGTATCTACATATACATTTTACAATATATATGAAGTATCAATAAAATAAATTTTTAAAAATGTACCCATTTTTAATATATTTGTAATAAAAAGTTGCGTTTTTCCCATCGCTTGCCAAAAAGCCTCTGAACTCCAAGAATCAAGTCACGTGACCCCGTGACGCGCTAACCGGCATAACATTTGCAGCCTTTCGGTCATTTTACATGGAAGTGGAATACGTGTATTTTTAAAACGCGAACATTTTATTCTATTGAATTGAATTGTATGTTTGGAATATTATTTTGAAGATATCTTTCAAATGTGAAACATGGTGAACCATTATTCGTTGTATGGATGTACAAAAGCTGCAGTTAAAGGCAAAAGAAGTTTGCATATTTTTCCGAAAGACAAACCGACATTGTTTGCACGGAAGCAGTTCTTAAACCGAACACGTGCATATTGGAAAGGACCTTCAAGATGGGATTCGATTTGCAGTGACCACTTCACACCTGGGGATTACGACAATTATTTAAGATGGTCGATGGGAATGGCACCGAAACTTTTGTTAAAGAACTTGTCTGTTCCAAGCCTGTATCCCCCCTGTTCAGCCTATTTGCAGCCCGGAGTCCGAACGTTGCCCAGAGACAAAAACAAAGCCCAGTTGTTAATGCCGAGGTGTACATTGTTCATATTTGGCACAAAGATACGCCTCAATACGATGCATTTATATATGTTAAAAAAATAAATGTAGGAAAAATATTTTTAGAAAAAAATCACATTTTTCATGTACATAACGATATCTCGAACATCACCCGAAAACAAAAACAGATAGGCCTACCGAATGTGAATGCGATTTTTTCTAAAAAATATTTTTCATACATTTATTGTTTTAACATATACAGTCAGACCTTGTTACAACCTTGAACAAACGTACATCAGTGTTATTCTGTTCATTACAACGGAATTCACACCTTCTAACACCGACAGAGCAAATTAGGAACAAACATGCATCCGACGTCTGAAAACACCTCTTTACAACTACATTACATAATCTTAGATACCATAGCATATTGGCAGTACACACACAACCACTTAGATTCCTTGATCTCATAGTGAGTGTCACATGCTGTCAGAGCTACCGATGTCTGCAAAATCTGTAGACATGTATTGCTTTTGCAAATAAGCCTTTAGTTAACCAATTAAAGGATTAACTTTGAACAATAAAATCTTCTATTTTCATATTTTGTAAATAAAACAGGTATCAATTGTAGATGTCTGTAACCAAGTAATAATTAGACTAACGATGAATGTGCCTTGTTTAATATATTTAATGATGTTTTTTAAAAACATATTTAATGAATGTACGTGAATTTGTTGTTTTTAATAATAATTGCAATACATTAATTATTTAAATGCCATCCAGTCATCAGATAATATTAATTAGTATTTTTTCTAAAAAATATTTTTCCTACATTTATTTTTTTAACATATATCAATGCATCGTGTTGAGGTGTATCTTTATGCCAAATGTGAACAATGTACCCCTCGGCATTAACATTCGGGCTTTGTTTTTGTCACCGGGCGACGTCCGGGCTCCAGGCTGCAAATAGGCTGACCGCATTTGGCTCGACGGATCATCGTCGGTGTACTACTGTTCAAACTAATAGGGACGTACCCCTAACGGATTTTCTCCTCCTTCCTCACCAGTTGAGGTAGCATTAGAATAAATAGACAAATGCGATATGTCTGAAATGTCCAAACTAACGTCCGATAACAATGAGCTATTTTCCAAAGAATCATTACATGCTGTCGCCATGCTAACCTACTAATGAATGAGTGGAATTCACCGGATGCTACGTCACAGGTCAGATGCGGGTCAAATCGACTGGATCAGTGTTTTTTCCCCCGAGCGTTTTACAAAAAGTCGCTTTATTAATAATTGGGGTGGTATTTTTGTTTTTTATTGTTAATAATGTAATCTTTATGCATTTTTTTAATATACTGTGTATTAATAATGTGCCATGATTGTGGACCTTTAACATTTTTGGTAATGTGCCGTTTACCAACATGCAAGCAGAACAATGGTTAACATGAAATATTGTACCCTGCATTCCTTTCATTTCTTTAATAATATGTGAGTTAACTTTATATGACATGTAGAAATGTTCACCTAAATGTGATTTCATAAGTTTTTTGAGAGAATAATTTTTAAGTTATTGTTATCTTTGAAATATTATGTTTGACCAATATTTTGTTTCAATCTAGATGTATTAAATAAATGTGAACGTGTATTTAGGTATTCAAGATAAAAAGAAACATCTTGCTAGAATTGACATTCAAATGTTTTCTTTACATTTTAAATTATTAATCTGGGTCCCGTTTTAAGAAGTGATCTTAGCGCTAAGATCACCTTAAGTGCATAACTAACTTATGCACTAAAGGCAAACAGGGCCCTGGTGTTCAAAATAAGAGGAATATATTAACATTGATTGTTAATATGTTTTTTACATTATGTTTTAAAATCTGTTTAAATATATTGCAACCTTTTCAATTTCAGTTTCTTTTCTCTGATCATGCTGTTTGTTTGATGTTTCAGGGATTGGAAAACAATTCAAATCTGCTGGAACTCTCTCTAGAAAACAACTGCATATTGAAGTTGGATGGTATTTCCAAGTTGCACAAACTGCAGAGACTGAACGTTTCAAACAATTACATTAGCTGCCTAGAGCCATGTGTGCTCAATCACATGCCAGACCTCGTGTACGTTTCACTGGAGGACAACAGACTTACCTCCCTTCTTGGCCTGCAGAGGGTTTTCAGCCTCATCGAGCTCTATGTTGGCAACAATTTGATCTCCAATGTCAGAGAAATCTTTTGTTTAAAGGTAACTGCCCAAAATATTGAGATAGCAGACCTTGTCGTGAACAAAAAATATGAGGAAAGTGATTAATTTCTTCCTTAACTTAGATTATTGGTAGGCATTTAAGATATTAGCATTTTGATACCATATAAATACACAAGATAGGGGAGTTAAAAATTACTCATGGTGGTGAGAGTGATTACTTTTTGTTTTCATATTTCTTCACTGTTGCTGGTGATTAGATGTAATATTATTTTAACAAACTACTTTTAAAATTAAAAGGTTGGTTTTGGGTGTGTGGTTTTTTTCAGAAACCCAACCAAATTCCTGAAAATTTCTCGGGATTTATTTTTCAACAACAATTTCTTTTTTTGTTTTCCTTTAAAATTATTTAATATCCATTTGAAGTGTTGTGTTGGGTTATAACAATCAAAGATTATCGTAACAGATTTATCACACCGGTCTTTATTATGAATGATCATAGCTACAAATGTGGTAGTCGTGGTTTGACTGTTTATATAAAATGTTTACTGCAGTGATTAATAGCATGTGATTATTTTGACACAGAGCCTAACAAACCTTGCTATCCTGGACCTGTTTGGCAACCCCATGGCTACCGACAAGGAGCACTACCGACTGTTCATCATATTCCATCTCAAGATTCTCAAGGCACTCGATGGTTGTGCAGTAGTAAGAGTTCCACTTTAGAATACATATATTTTTATAAACATTTCTTTAGATTTGCATTTGATCTACATGTATGTTGTACAACATTATTAGTCCGCTGCTGGTCCAACCAGACTTGACTAAAAGTTTTGTCTGGCTATCAGTCCATCTGTCTGTCTGTCTGTCTGTCCGTCTGTCTGTCCCATATATAGTTTCCAGACTTTACAGACTTTCACAGTGTGTCAAAATAGTGCGCTGAAAGTTTGTATATTGCTTCATCATTTAGAGTTACAGATCTAGTTTGATTTTCATGGAGATTGGCCCGATTTTCAAAGAGTTTTGGCCTTTGAACTTGGGTGATACAAAAGTTTGTTTGGGGCTCAATAGGGGACATGTATTGGTTTAGCAGTACACTGAGAATGCTTGTTTGAAATTTGACATGTATGCCGGCTTGCACAAGTGTCAGACATACCACTATAATATTATGTCAGATATAAAAATAAAATAATGCAAATAACATTAAAGGCACAGACCCTAGTTTCAGCCTGTGAAAATGAACTCTGTTTTATTCATCTATAAACCTGCAACACACAATTGGATATGGTTATATCAGAGAGAAACTAAAGTCTGTGATGTTTAAACAGGGAAATGCTGTCTAAAAATAACTAGAGCTTGCCTCAATAATCATTACTTCTCAGACCAACATGCATTTTTAGAATGATTGAAAAATGCATTTTGGGGTATTGCAAAAACCTGGATGACCAGAACCACTTCAGGAGTTCAAAAATTAATATTCTAAATAATAAAGTGTAAGTACTTCTAATTTAAGTGGTCAAAACTGGCTTTAATAGTGAAAAATATGTCGTAGTGTTTAAAAAGTAGGGTTTGTCACTTTAATATAAAAGTGTTAAATTTATGTCTCTATTTTAAATGCAGCTATGCAGCATGTTATCAAAAGACAAATTGTTATTTATAGAATACACTATCAAAATACTATTAATTAATTGTTAAATAATAGCAATCTATATGCTATTGTAAATTAGTTATTGAGACCAAATGATATCTACTATTTGCTGCACAATTTTATCCCTTTGCATAACAGGAAGCTTCAGAAGGAAGTTTGGCAAAAGACACCTTCGGTGGTAGACTAACCCCAGACTTCATAGCTGAAAAACTGGGCCATTCTAACTTCCATGAAGTGAGAGAAGTGGACCTGCCCAACTCTGCCTTCCGCACGGTGGATCTTGGCAATGGTGACGAGTTCAACAACCTCAGAAGGTATTTTAGACATTGGCTACTGTTATTGTTGTCATGTCCAGGCTGTCGGTCATCGGTGCATGGGATACTGTAGCATTAGCCTTGAGACTGCCATCTCTGGCCCATCTGTCCATCCATTCTATTCCACCCCATTATCTCATTATTCATCCATCTATTCACACACCCACCCACTCATCCATTCATCCATTCATACATCCAACTACCCACCCATCCATCCCATTCATCCATCCATCCATCCATCAAATCTTATCTAATCCACCATCCATCTATTCCAGAGTGGATGGAAGGAGTCATCGTCCCATCATTCTTTATTCTTGGTTTCTTTTTAAATTGAAGCATGTAATACTATGTAAAATATTAGTGATTCTTGCATGATTGTTGTTTTTTGGGACTGCCCCCCCCCCCCCCGGAACCTTCCCCTGTTTCGGCCACACCGAAGTCCCCAATACGATGGGTGCCCCTAAGGATGGGGGCACCGAGACTGGAGGGCACGACGGTTGGGTTGGCCGGGGGGGTGCTGGGTGGGTGGGGGATACTCCACCAGAAGATGGTTAGGGCAGTAGGCGTAGGTGGTTTTGGCCGTAAGGTGCCCCTAAGTAAAACATATTTCCCTATTTAAAAAAAAACTTCCTGTGACTGAAGCCTAACCTCCTAGTCACCTGCCACCCCTATTTTGAGGACTAATTAATATATTTAAAAAACATTTTAAAATATATTTATATTTAGGACTGCCCGATCTAAATTTGCGCTACAAATTGTTAGTTGTTTGCTGTATATTAAATATTGTTTGGGAAAATAACGCACAAAATTATTTATTGTAAAGTCCTTTTTCCCTGTTTGTTTAAATATCAAAATTGCCCCAGTAATTGTTCTGTCCCAGGTTGGACTACTGGCATCCGGTGGCCGAACCTGGGATAGACATGCTCGAAACCTTCGTGGTATAGGAGCATGTAAATATTTTATTGATTGATTGATTGTTGTTTCCTAGAGCAGATTGAAGCTGTATTAAAGTTTAATAAAAATGGGTTACATTATATGAACTTACCACTACATACATAAGACAGGACAAATACAGTTTGATAAATCCTTAAATGTATTTAGCAGCAGGAAGTTAGGCTTACCTGTTGGTGAGATGTTGAGAATAATGTATGGTGCTCATTGATTTGCTTTGTTTTTAGCATCAACCTAGAACACAATAACCTGACATCTTTTACTGGATTGGTCCACCTCGTAAATGTTAGGGTGAGTTATTTAATAGCCAAGTGAACCTACTTTATAAGACACCATTGTTTCATAGTCTGGTCTGTTAATATTCATGTGGATATTGTATTAGTGTTTTTGTTAGTTAATTTTAACTTGATTTTCATGATCATAACCAATTATATTTCAAGCACACTATCACGAACAAAATCTGAGTTATCTGTTCAGGACAGTGGTTTAATGGTTAGTTATAGTCCTTCCCACAGGGAACACCTTTTTTATGCTATGGAATTTACTACAAGTTATTTGTTTGTTTCTGAACCGATTGTTTTCTAAATTGGACACAAAAATAGTATTTTTTGTTATTTCCAAAACACTTTTACTTTTCTTCTTACATCAAACAAAACTGAAATTATTTACAACAAAAAAAACATTTTGTAATAGTGAGAGAAGTTTGGGTAGTGGCCTTTTGTCTCCCCATTGAGCTGCTGACATTCACAGTGGATAGACGATTGGACAGGGATCATGCGAACCTGATACCTGTCAGACTTATATTTGATAGCTTAACCACTACATCACTGAAGCTGGCAATATCCTAGTAATAGTTTACTGATTTTTTAGGAGGATGCTAAATACTAACAACTTGGAAGTCTGTCTGGGTGATACTTCAAGGACAAATTGTCTTTTGTTTCAGTAATTCAAATTTTGGTCTCTTAAAAAATTGTTGTCTCAATCTGGTGTGTCTGTTTTGCTCAAAATGCAGATTAGTCATAATAAACTGGAAACTTGAAAACTTACAAATTATTACACTTCTGTGAGCTGTTTTTATGTTTTCATGTAAATTAGTATACTGATCATTTATTATGTTTTCCTATCTCAGTATATAGACCTGGAAATTAGATTTAGTTGTCAGTTATTTCCATTTATGTATGTTTGCATTTGCTTTCTCCTTTAGCTGTTTCTTGTGTTAGTAAATGTACACTTATATAATTTGATGTATACAGATATAAATAAAAATGTATCATATTTTATTGTTTGTTTATTTTTTTAATTTTATATTTCTAATTTACAGGTCCTGTGTTTGAATCACAACCATATTGAGTGTATCCTTCCAAAGATGAAGCTTCTGAATAACACTAAATCAAAAGTAACCAACTTCCTCTCCAAAAACATAGAGTTTGAAATGTCACACACGCCAGTGTTGCCAAATTTAGAAGTATTGCATCTAGGGTAAGTTGTCTAATAATTTGGATGGTTGTTTGAATCCACGTATAAGCTGCATTACAGCTGATGGCTATGTATGTTTTTAAATTCAGTGTTTAATTCTAAAATAGATGTACATGCTGTAAGTCCCAAAGTTCACTGTTTTTGTGAAAAATAGACTGAGATGTACAATGTAAGTGTTTTGATTTGCATTTTGACAATGGATTAACAGTCTCAGTCAAAACCAAGTCTTGGAACTTTGTTTTAATACATTATATTAGAAGTACTACTAGTACAGTACTATAAATACATGATTATTAAAGATCCATGGGGTCTGTTGGATAAGCTGCTGGACAAACAAGCTGACAATAGTGGTTCAAATCCCATAAAAGTTGGCTCACACTTTCATTCATCTTTCTCATCACCCTCTGTCTATCATTCTCGTTATCTTATTATAAAAAAATTCCAATTTCTCCCATGATTTCAATCTGTTTGAGGGCAGTCTGTGTACTTCTCTATACCCATCTGGCATCCTCGTCCTCTGCGGCTAATAAAGTTGGTCTGACCAACAGCACAGTGGTAGGGGAGTATAGTAGGTGGTTACAAGGGCCTCTTAACAATGCCAGAAGTAACTACTGAACACTCTTCGACGTGGTCAGACCAAGCCCACAGCTAAACCTGATAGAAAATGGCAGATGTGTGACACGGATAACCACAAGAGACAAGGACTGGGATGTGGAGGTGGACAGTAAAAGAAGTTGAAAGATATGAGCTGTCAGATTGGGAAGAAATGAGATGGAATTCAAAGGAGAAAAAGGAAAGGGGGCAGTGGGATAAAAAAAAAAAATTTAAAACCCAAAAGATTCATTGGAATAAGTAGCCTACTTTTTCTTCTTCTCTTTTGTTTTTTCAGTTTAATAATGTTTGCTTTTATCAGTTTTCAGTGTGATGCTTTGTACTTTTGTTTGCATTCCATTGAGTTTAATTATGACGATTGATTTGTATGTCATGATTAATAAATAAACATTGAATAATGTATGCAAAATCTGTTATATTTTTAGTTACAATGGCATCAGGGACATGTCGAGTCTTCAGCTGAGTCGATTACCATCACTGAAGGCACTTTTCCTCCAAGGTATACATGATTTAATATACAGGGTTTTTTAATATCACAGGTTAGTCAGGAGTAGGTAGGGTGTGTTTGATAGGCCATACTTCCCCCCCTTTATAAAACGATAGAACAATAATTTAAAATGTTCTACAATGCACCTACAAACATCTGTGATTAAAAGATATTCTGTAAGAGCATGTCTCCAGACTTAATTAATAATGCATAAACATTCAGACAGTAATTTTGATCTGCTTCACGCTGATGGTCTTGATTTCTCAATGTAATTTTTAGGAAATGACATTATGAAAGTGGAAGGTTTGGATGGTCTTCACGATCTCCGAGAACTGGTTCTGGACCGGAATAAGATCAAGGGACTGTCTGAACTCTCGTTTATTAACCAGTGGAATCTTCAGGAACTGCATCTTGAAGAAAATCGCCTGCGGGAGCTGTCAAACTTGGGTCATTTGGAAAACTTGCAACGGCTGTATCTTGGCTCAAATCGGTTGCAGGTAGGTTTTTATATGCAGCAAGAAAGCAAGTTTACCATCAAATTGTAATCAATAAAAATCTTTTGGAATTTAGCTGAATAACTGGTGGATATTTTTATATGCAATAATTTGTGTATGGTAAACATTGTGTTTGTGTCTGCCTTGGATAACAATTATTTTACCTATATGTATTAAAATGTAAATAGAGGATTCGTCACAAGTGTTTTTTAATAGGAAAAATGTCAACTGAGTACGTTAATTGGTATTTGTCGATGCTCTGCCAAGACAAATACCGATTAATGAAACAAGGTTGATATTTTACATATTAAAAAACATGATTAGCAAATTCTATATATTCAGTAACACTTCTAAAACATTTTCATTCGATATTTAGTAAATTACAGTTCTAAAGTCATCAACATCGGTAATATGACGTCATCACAATTAGCTCAAATTAGTTTGACGTCACACATTTTAACTACATCTTATGAAAATGTTACACTCAGGTACACAGGTCTTGTTGGTTTTTATCCTGCAACCACTGTTTCTATTGACAGATTATGACGACCAATTAAAGCAAAGTCATAAACATATACTAGCAGATTATGACTTTTGATATCATTCATATGACGTCACATGCATAGCTACATTACAAAATTGCTCATTTGACATCTAGGTCATTGTACAATGTGGCAGAAATAAAAACACAAATGATAGCTTTTCCCCTTAATTTTCATGGTATGCAGGATAAAAATAATAACTAGTTACTGACGTCAGATATCTGCTTTATTCTGTTCAGTCCGAATGTTCTTACCTTCATAGGATAAAGCAGATATCCGACATCATTAACTACGTAAACAAATGACCCATTGACAGCGACTAGAGACCTTGCAAATTTGCATAGACCTTTAAATTTGCATACCATTATTGAACGGGTTAATACACTAAATTATTACATGGGTTTATGACATGGATATCATGGGTAAGTTATAGAATAAATAATATGTATTTATAAGTCCTCTGCATCTAAACTCTTTAATAAGGAAATGAAGAAAACTCCCATATAATGCATGTCAATTTCAAAATTTCATAGTCACAGTATTAAGCATGTTGATGTTTTGGTAACTGTATTTTGCAGGATTTGTGTGAATTGGAGAAGTTAGATGTCCTTGGCAGTCTTGTTGAAATTTCTGTGGTGAACAATGCAGTAAGTGACTACCTTTTTAACTTTGCTTTGACAAAAGCGGGTCAGTACATGAAAGGGCAAATCGAAACTTGCAGCTGTGAATTTTCATATATATACTCTTCAAAAGAAGAAACACAAAACCACATTGTCGTAACATTTGGAGAATTGATTTAATTATTGAATGGTGAGTCCGATAATTACCAAATGTTGCAGGATTGTTCACAATTCACTCTAGTCCATTGTGAGTAAGTGATAGGACACACCACCAAGGTCAAGGTCATCTGGAGTCAATACCGGGTGTGGCCTCCGCGTGTGTTAACAACTGCCTGGCACCGCCTGCCCATTGAAGCAACCAGAGTACGGATGACGTCCCGGGGGATGGTGGCCCACTCGGCCTGCAAGGCTGCTGCCAGCTCGGGCAGGGTCTGGGGCTGTGGTTGTCGCTGTCGGAGGCGTCGGTCCAACTCGTCCCATAGATGCTCAATTGGGTTCAAATCCGGTGATATCAATGGCCAAGGAAGGACATTAATGTTGTTGTTCTGTAGGAAAGCCGTTGTGAGACGTGCTGTGTGAGGCCTGGCGTTGTCATGTTGGAACACTGCGTTGGCGTTGGCCATAACTGGAACGATGTGTGGCCGGAGGATCTGGTCAATGTAGCCCTGTGCATTCAGGTTGCCCTGCACGTGGACCAGGTCAGTTCTGCCAGTGTGTGAGATGGCTGCCCACACCATGACACTACCCCCGCCGAATCTGTCCACTTCCTGCACGCAGTTTGCCGCATAACGTCCACCACGACACCTATACACGCAACATCTTCCATCATGACGTCGGAGCAGAAATCAGGACTCGTCACTGAACCACACCTGTCTCCATCGCAGTTGAGGCCATTGTCGATGAATCTGGCACCAATGCAGTCGGAGTCGACGGTGTTGTGGTGTTAAGATGACACCTCGAACTGGACGTCTGGCACGAATTCCTACCTCACGTAGGCGGTTCCGTACGGTCTGGTCGGATATCCTGCGATATCCTGCGGCTGTGGAGGTGGCAGTAGTCAATCGTTCCCGAAGGTGGCGTACCCGGATGTAGTGGTCCTGCCCGGGGGTAGTGACCCGTGGTCGACCGGATCTAGGGAGGTCACGTGTTGATCCATGTTGCTGGTAACGGTCCCACAGTCTGGAGATGGTGCTTGGGGACACATGGAATGCCCTGGCAACGGCCATTCTGGATTTGCCTGCGTCTAGTCGGCCGATGGCATTGTTTCTCTGCGGTTCACTGAGACGTGGCATGTCCTGGATTGTCAACTGTCGGCCAGATACAGAGGCCAGGCAAGCGAACACCCTGCACTTTTATACTGTCGGTGTTCATGTTGCACGTGCAGACAACGCACGTGCAGTGGTGACATGGTTTGCACGTGGCTGCGTTTTTGCGAATATTCACATTTTGGAACTTTATTGTACAGTAGCTGCGTTTTATCGAATGTAACCGTGGGAATGTGTTTGGGACATGCAATGACCTTATATTCACAAAGCATGAACCGGTAGGAAACATAAAATCGGAGTTATAACCCATTTGTACCCTTTTGCGTTTCTTTTTTTGAAGAGTATATATTGACATGTAGCAAGTTTTAAATTATATCTTTGTTAAACATGTGGTACTGGATGTACCATATTGTAGTGGTGCTGACAGATTAAATGATATTCTAAAATGATACTTTCTATAAACTAGTCATGTAACATATATGTTGCAGCTGTCTCGGAGATTGATGCACCGTCCTCTGTTAGTGTTTCGAATCCCACAGCTTCTTGTGATTGATGGTCTGCCGGTCTCTGATGAGGAGAGGGCAAAGGCAGAACTGTTTTTTGCTGATCAACAATTGTACTTCCAGGTATGTGTGATATGACAAACTATTCTAATAAAAAACAACCCCACATTCTGTTTATCACCTACCTGTGAAAGAGATCAATGTAATAGCATTTCTGTTGGTCATTTTCTAAATCTCATTTCACTAGTGTCACTATTGGGATATCCTTTAAATGTTTGTTTGTTCATTCATTGATTCATTGATTCATTCATCCATCCATCCATTCATTCATTCATTCATTTATCCAACCATTCATTCATTCATCCAACCATTCATTCATTCATTCATCCATCCAATCATTCCATGTGAAATAGTCCCAACAATGTTATCAAATGTAAAATCTTTTTCAAAGAAAACTCAATCAGAATTTAATTCCATATTTTCAACACCAGTAATATATTGAGGCATTATAAATATATACATATATTTTGGGGCAACACCTCTAATAATCTAGCTAAGTAACGGCCACTTGCTTAGTATCCTCTATTTTTCTAATTTCTTGAAACCTAATACTTACTCATTGTAATCTATTCTAGTTTTTAGTCTACTGATAACACAATAGAAAACTGTTAAAAGGGTTTTTATGACAATATTTAGTAGAATTATAAGGTGAGCTTATTGAAGAGAATAGTCATGTAATACTATGACATAAAAAGTCTTCAGTGACTTAACATTTACATTATACAGTGAAACTTCTCAAAACCGGACCCTCTGTAAACCGGAATTCTCTTAAAACCAGACTTTTTACTTGGTCCCCAGGGTGTCCGGTTTAGAGGAGTTTCACTGTATACAAATATGAATTTCACTAAGATTAGAGTTTCCATGTTGCATAGGGTGGGGAGACATTGCGTGGTTTTATCAACAGTTATCATTTAATGCAGATTGACACTGTATGGCATGTGTTATTCACTACAGCCACCCACCAGCCAAGCCAACTCTTGCGAAGCCACCCTGCCCGGTATCTACCAATACAAGACCTCTGTTCCTGTGAAGGTAACCAACATGCAGCTGGTGTCTCCTCCAGTATTTACTGGCCCAGTTTACTATGATGACTCTGATCCCATACAGCGAGGTAAGGAGAAAGGTCGGTAATATTTTTTTAGTCATGTTTTCAGCTGGTTCAATCGGGGAATAGGGCTTGTATAAGGTGTTTTGACCATAAATAGAGCGCCTCAGGTGACAGTCATAAGGAAAATGTCCTCAGTTGACCTTATACTAAATAGAATTTAGGTAGTAGATATATTAGCAGTTTCAAAGCTTTATATATGGCTGTCTGGAAGTGTGGCTGAACTTGGCGGGTGTTAACTTCCAAATTCTTAAAGGATGATACAAGTCTTTGTTTTCATGTATAACAAAGATAGCACAGCCAATAACTAAAATAACATGTCTAGTAACAAAAATTACAAAGCCAGTGTTTAAAAAAAACCCAGTTATAATTTATGCCAGTTGCAAAAAAAAAGAAAGAAAAAAAGATTCGAAAGGTGTCCGTTTCTTTTCAAGGGGAGATAATGATGTCAACTTACTGTTGCAATTATAAATATTTTTATTGACCTCAGCTTCTGTTGAGTGTGAATAGGAATAGCAGTTTCTATTTGTTTAGGCAGCAGCATTTTTATTTTTCATTGCATCCTGTGTCGGATACAAGTAACAACAAACAAAAACATAAAACAGAACACAAAACAAACAACAACAGACCCATTACCTAAGTTTGTGTTTTGTTTAGGAGGTGGGAGGAGGAGAGGTGTGCCGAAGAGTGACAATGGAGCACAAGCTGGTAATAAAACTGGACCTGTGTTGAGCTACCAGCAGAACGGTCAGGGCAGTGCGACGCGGTTCACGTACATGAACAACCAGATGTCTTATGCCGCTCAAAACACAGCAGAGTATGTGGAGAACCTAGCCAGGTATCTGTTGTCATAATGTGTGGTGTTGGCATGGCCATATTGATCTGGGGAGCAAGATTAGAAACCAAATGTTATAAATTTAAAAATATAATAAAAATAATATTTATTATTATAAATTACTAGTATTATTACTACTGCTGCGACTACTACTACTAATAATAATGTATGATGTTTAATTTGCAAACCCTTCAGATGATATTAAACAGTGTTATACATTTCACAGAAAATCATCATAAAATTGTACATTTTTCTTATATAATTCTTTGCATTTAAACTACTATTTTAGTAGTGGTTGGGTGAGCCTTCTAGGGGGTTTTGATGAAGGATTATTGGTTTTTTAATTATTTATTTTATTTTATTTTTGGAATTCATGTTTTAGTAATTGGTTGTCATTAAAAATTTATGTTCTCTGAAGATGTTTGTTTCTTTTCTGATATTTATGATAGATTAAAATATGCCTCTTTTTTTTTTATTGCCTTTATTATATTCATTGCCATTCTCTTCTTTATTTCAGAATGAACAATGCTCGCAATGCTAAGAAATGAGTACAGAAAGGGAACAAATATACATACTTTTGTCAAATAAAAGTATCTAGTCAAGTATCACGCGTATTGATAGACTGCAGATGCCGGTGACTTGTGTGTTGTGATATGCCAGTGAGAATCTGCATTGGAAGAACATAATTATGTTACCGATGTCGATCCAAATTACAAGATACTGTTACTGGTGACAATACTACAAATACTGACCATGGAGTTTACTGCTGAAATCTGTGATATTCAAAATGTGATGTCTACAGACTTATGACCACCATAGATGTGTGAAAACTCGAACATTTTCCAGAATTCCAGATTTTAATGCCACTCAAAATTGTTTGTGTTCTTATAGTTTGATAAAAAGCTCATAATAGTATCCCCCAGATCACCTTTATTTTTTTTCAAGACTTTTGCCTGTGGAAATTTTCATCCCTGGTCCACTACTCTTGCATTGTAATCTAGTCATCTGGGATACATTATAGAGCTTTATAAAATCTTGCTCAATTAAAATGAATAAACTTGAAATGCTTCCATTATTATAAATTCTGCTGTTTCAATGAGTATTTATAGTAATCACCTCCTCATATTGCACTGTAAATGAATAAACTGAATTCCCTCATCATATTTTATTAATTTAATTAATAATCAGTATGTTTGAGGAAACATTTTAACGTTATCGTTTACATTAAACAAATTTATTAAACATTTCTCTTTCTTTCTATTTAACAGATTTTCAAAGTGGGGGGGAGGGCTCATTTTTATGGTTATATCGTCAGGTTTCCGTATTGGCATTATAAAACATTTTAAGTCCCGAAATAAAAAGGGGGGCTGAGCCCCCCTCCAGCTCTTACGGGCCTGAACAGTAGCATATGTTAAGATAAATGTTTTAATACTGTTAAAAAAAAATTAATCAGAAATGTTTCTTTTACACCAAAATATTTTCCTCATTATGTGTGTATCCTTTTAGTTTAAGTGGCTGTTCTGAAGATTAGACATCAAAATGTTTGGTATGAGTGTGTCAGGGTTTTATCATTAACCAAGTTTATAGTTTTATCATTATGCTTTATGTAATTTTATGTGACAAAGCTGTAGTTGATCATCTGGTCACAGGACATTGTCTCACATTCCTTATTTTGCTGATATAGCTATGATGAGGTCTTGTTATAAGAAAATTCAGTATTGACTGCTGTACAACAAATGTGATTATTACCAAATAGAATATTAGAATCTAATATTCAGATAACTAGTGTTTTGTTATTGTAATATTCAGTATTAATTCTATGCAAATTTCTTTGGCGTGCCAATCAACATAATCCTGTGATGGTTTTGCTTTGTTACTAATTTAATTGTGTTTTGATAGTTGTCTAACACATGCAATACATAAAAGCTATTTCATGGATGATGGGTTTTTATGTCAATGAATAATGTTTGAATATATTTTAATGAATTGCAAAGCAATTAGTGAAAATATGGTTTTCACACATCACAAGGTGACAAAAATTGGATCTGAAAAAAAGCCCACCTTGAAATGGCCTATTTGTTATACATTTGTAATGTTATACATTACGGTATACATTTTCCCTAATTTTTTACCAAAACAAAACATTAGGAAAAAATGTTTTAAAAACTCAAGATAGTCAAATGTAGTCCTTCCCTAAGGGAACACTGTTTACTTACTATATATTTGCTACAAGTTATTTATTTCTGAGCCGATTGTTTTCTAAATTGCACACAAAAATAGTGTGGGTTTTTTGTTTATCCAACACAAGTTTACTTTTCTTCTCGAGTCAAATCAAACTGAAATTATTTATATAAAACATTGTTCAGGGACACTGAGAAGTACTATAGATGATTAACACCACTAATCCTCATGTCAGAGAAATAAAGAGTGTACAAGAAAACAAATTGTATATATATATATATATTTAATTTAAAAACTGTTAAAATTGTATGTGAATGCATTTAACGTTTGTGATTCTTAATAATAAATGTATACATGACACGGGCGTAGGAAAGTGCCAAAAAGTGGGCGGGTGGGGGCAAACACACACACATATATATATATATATATATATATATATATATAAAAACCATTGCTGCTGCTATAAAGTGGGGGGCAACTGCCCCCCTTGCCGACCCCCCACTTCCTACGCCAGTGCATGTTTTATATATATACTTAGTACTCATATCAGAGTGAAATTTGTATAAATCAGTGCATCTAGTGGTAGTGATAATGCAGTGGTATTGTTGTTATTATTATTTATTTTATTAAATTGGAAGATCATACTTACTAAAATCAAAGAATTTAATAAATTATGTATGTTCATTCATTGTGTAGTTTGTTTCAAACAGTAAACAAGATGTCTAACATTAACTACACAAGCAAGTGTCGGAGTGTTTCCGTAATTGCTATTAAATGTTCTTCTTCTTTGCCGACAGTGATGATAAATGACTTTGTTAGAGGCTCATTACTTTTTGTAGAGATAAAATATGCAGAATTCAGGATTTTTTTGTCATTTGTACAGTGTTTCCAGTTTTTTTTAAATGTCTATATTTTCCATCAAAAAAATAATATATATTTACAACTGATGTTTTGCATATATCTCCGTTTCTATCTGCATTTATTATGAATAGAAGGGACGGAAGGCAACCCAATGGTAAAGTGGTCACCTGATGTGAGTCGGTTTAGGATTGATCCTCGTCAGTGGACCCATTCTGGCTATTTCTCGTTCCAGCCAGCACACCACAACTGGTATATTAAAGGTCATGGCATGTGTTATCCTGTCTGTCGAATGGTGAATATAAAAAATCCCTTTCTACTAATGGAAAAATATAGCAGGTTTCCCCTCTAAGACAATATGTCAGAATTACCAAATGTTTGACATCCAATAGCCGATGATTAATAAATTAATAAACAAAACAAACTAACTTTTTGTTATAAATAGATGTTTAGGCTAAAAATACGTGTACGGTTATGTGAAGAAACCATTTTCACTATTCTTCCATATCGCTAAAGAAAGTACAAGTATTTTTTTTTATCTCCATTTCCTTAAGCCCCAGTCACCGGGACCTAACATGGTATACATTGGCCATCACCGGAACAGTGTGACTGACGCTTTACGTGACTAATCAGGATGGAGGTTTATAGTAGAGGAGGAGTGTTTAATGACACCTAACATTTTAAAGTAAGCTATTGGATGCCATTTCGACAGGCCTATTGGGAGATCGAGGAGAGGAAACCTGCTTATCTACTACCATAAAGGCTATTCCTTCCCGAAAGCAGAAATATTTTAATTGCAGTTTCTTGCAGCCTTTGAATATACCAGTTATTGGCACAGGTTGAAATGGAAAAAGATCTTAAGGGTTCCATGGAGGTAGAATAATTCTGTGATCCATCTCACTTCAGACAACCACTTTACAGTATCAATAAGGCATTAACAAAATTGTGTCATTCTGGGAACGTGCCGAAAAAAAATGTATGTTAGGATTTTTCTCTTTGTTAACTACATTTCTACGCTTTTCACATAGACCTATCAATAAAATGATGATAATACAGTAGTCTTATAACGAACAGGAAGGTACCTTGATAGTTTGTTGTAGCAGTAGTTCATTTGCCTGTGTTGGTTATTAATGTATAGGGAGATAAAACAGGACTTTGCTATCTGTTCTATGCAGTTGTAAGTGTACTTTTCTTAAATAATAATAATAGATTAAAAATAATTTTTAAAATTGTGTCGGCCCTTTTTCTAGGTAGGGTTAGATTCATAGAATCAGTTTCTTTCTGGGTTTTTTTTTTTTAAGCCTGAGCTACATAAATGTGTCTCTTATGAGATGGGTCATAGGATCATTTTCCCTCTGTGGACACAATGTTGATTCTCTTTTCATCCATTGTTCTTAAACGAGTAACGGCTACAGTTGTGAAGTACAGGGGTCAACCCCCGACATTTTATGCCATGAAATGTTTTTTTTTGTGAATGTGTGAACCATAACATGTCATAATTTGGAAGTGTTATGTATGCTGTCGGCTAATGAGATTTTAATAGCTGAAACATCATAAATTAAGCATATATGGTCATTGTTTCCATAAGATATGCTGTGTGTGGTTAAATAAACTAGCTAAATAGTTTTATATGTGTATATGTCATGTTACATGTTATGTAATTATTATGTTAATAAATAATACCATATTTTAAAAATGCTTTGAAGTGAATGCTGATGGAAAACATAAAGTATTATAAATTACAAACTTTTACACGTTTCTCTTATTATTGGATTATACTAGTCATTTCCCTAGAAATTTGGCATGGTAGACCAAACACTTTTTGGGCATTTTCACAATTTTCAGGACACTTTCTTTTTCGTTAAAAATACACAAAAATTTATTGAAATAAACATTAATGTAATTTATGTGCTTGCTTTAATAAATGAATGGCAAAAGATATAAAAGGCATATTTTATTAATTAATTAATCTCAGGGCAACATGGTGCTAAGACTATCGAGGCATGGTGCTAAAACAAGCTAGGGAAAACACTATATACTAACTCGAATATTAGAAACAGTTAATCTTTTATTCTGATATAAAGCATATGTGATACTTTGCATTGTCTCTGAAAATAAAGACTCCATTTGAGCAGAGCTTAGACAAATACTGCAATTTGACCTCTAGGTCATCATACAATGTAGTTGAAATAATAGCTTTTCCCCTTAATTTTTATGAACTGCAAAATAAAAATAATAACTAGCTAATGACATGAAATAGTTATTCTCTATATATGATTATGTAGTCTTAGACTCTAGAAAGTGTGTATGCATCCCCTGTAAACAACAATAACTGACTTTTGTGGATCTAAATCTAGTTACATTAAATCTTTTTTTAAAAACCCATTAAATTAATGGGGTTTTTTATTATTTCTACAGTGATATGGATCCAGTTCACAGCATTATATTGGTCAGTCATTGAAAATGTTATCTTAAAGTGTGACATAGGCATGACACGGGAATGCTATTCATCCCAATTCAGGTCAGCCAGTCAAGATTGGAAAACACGCTGTTCAGGCCCTGTGCTTATAAATCTAGTCCAGACTCAATCTCTAATGATGTCACAGACATACCATTTGTATGGCGTTGTCACGACATTAATGTCTCGGATTCTATTAGAGTCTGAGTCAAAATAAACCCCCAACATAACAAGCTAATTGAAGGTCATAAAAACTACACAAAGTGTGTTATTAAAAAGTGTGTTTTGTTTCTACAAGCACATATATATTAATATAGGGCGGGACGTAGTTCAGTGGACCCATTTTGGCTATTTCTCGTTCCAGTCAGTGCACCACAACTGGTATATTAAAGGACGTGGCATGTGTTATCCTGTCTGTCGGATGGTGCATATAAAAAATCCCTTTTTACTGATGGAAAAATGTAGAATTACCAAATGTTTGACATCCAATAGCCAATGTTATAAATAGACGTTTAGGCTAAAAATACATCAAACCTGCACAAAGCAGCCACCTAGGTTATGTAAAGAAACTGTTTTCACTATTCTTCCATATCGCTGAAGTAAGAAAGTACACATATTTTTTGTATGTTTCCTTAAGCCTCGGTCACTGTCACGCAGATCCCCATGGTTGTTGTTCCCTGTGCTCTAGTGGTGTCGTTAAACAAAACAAACCTTATTTATATAAATTAATATGTACTCTATGATGCTTCAACGAATTGAACCATGTAGCACAATAAATTTATACGTATATATAAATGCTAAAACTGTCTGGTTCAATATGTAACTTGAGAGGACACCAGTGGTTACATATGGAACCCTGACTTCGGACTGCAAATTTAGTCAAGCCATGCCAGATGCATCACAAAAATTAACAAAGACATCAATTGTAAGATCTATTCTTTATTTACATTAGTGTTTTAGGAAATTTGGTTCTTATATATAATGGTAAATAACATTAAAACAATGGCTATTTCTTAAGTCCCATGTTTTGTTGTAATTTTAAAAAAGTTTGCTAATAATTTTGGAAGATTTTAGAATTTGTTTACTTTTTTTTTTATTAATTTGTCCTATCTGTTTCCAGGGAATATTTTAGGGGAATAAAGACAAAATTACTTACTAATTGTGTATTCAACTGTCAAAAGTGTCTGGTACCATTTTTAGAGGACTTGTTTGTAATTTATAAACTTCAAGAGCTATTGGTATTAATTCACATAAGTTTAAGTTGTTTACATGTCTACACATATATATACAAATATAAAACATATATAATTTTAATACCTAACAAATAACAGAAGGGGTGTGGAAAAAAATATATATGTTGGATCCTCTTTTTAAAGTATGTAATATTTTGACTAAATAGAAATATATCTACTAGTGAACTATATACATTGTGTGGCTTGTATATATATATACATACATTTCAATTTAAAAAAAATATTTTTAGTTGAGCACATTCAGTTTGTCCTTTGACATTATTTCCAGAAAAGTGAAACTGAAAATTTTGTACCAATACCAGTGACAGTGATTGATGATGATGATGGTTATGATGATAATAAATAATTATTATTATTATTAAAGTATGCTAATCAAGAATATTTGTTGAAAGGACAAAACAATAATAATAATAAAAGGAAAATCAATTATTGTCAAAATTCAGCCAAACTGTATTTGAGGCTGACCACAATTCAACAAAGACTCCATCAAACAAATATGCTAAATTTATTTTTACAAAATTTAAGAAACCATCATCAAACATTCCTGGTTTATACAAGTTATTAGAACATTAAAATGTAATAAAATTAAAATTCTAGTTCATATAGGGCTGTCTATAAATATAATGTAGGGCTGTCTATAAATATAATGTAGGGCTGCCTACAAGTAAATTATAACAAACATGTATCAAGTACTTGTAAAAACAAATCTCTTTAATTATATTTAACGACATTCAGCTACTTGTTTGATCAATTTTAATTTGTAATTGATAGAAGGAAGGGGTGGAAGTGAGGGACAGATAGTAGTAAAAAAGAGAGAAAAAAAAGAGAGAAAAAAAACATTATGTAAAAATTAATAGATGCAGTCATCTGTCACATTAATTTGTATTCATATATTTTATCATAAATGGATAAATTTGTTTGTGGTAACTAAGAAAAATCATGTTTTACTTGGCATAATCCAACTTCATCACACAATGACCGACTGGTGAAAAGATAAAGTTGAAGTTTGGAATACTTTACAATTATGTATCAAATCAACATCAATCTTTCCAGTTTTTTAGAAAACGGCAATCACAATTGTTCTGACCCAATATCCTTGATCTCACATGTATTAATTGTTTTAATTATTTTCAAATCTTCTTTTTTTGAACTTGATCCATGACAAATGAAATTTTGTCATATCAATGTGTATTCTAATTTCTACTTCCCTACTGATTTAATAATACAATTTCTAAATTGGTCACTGGATTTGGGTTTGGTTTTTTTTTTACTGTTCTATTAAGTCAACAAATAATTTCTGTCAAATTTAAATATGCCATTTTTACAAATGTTCGTGATGTATAAATTACAACTGATATCAAAAAAAAAAATATTTTGCAGGTAAAAATTGCTAATAATATAGCTGATGTCTTGGAGTACTAAAACATTTCACTTCTCAGATAGTACCCCAACATAGAAGGGCATCAAATATGTGTTGCCAAAATGCAGCTACATACAATTTTTAAAAACATTTTGCTGGTCAGTGACAAAAATCATAGGTTGAAAACTATGTCTCCAATTATATAATATAAATTCAGTCAGACATAGTATTTATACTATATCAGCTTTAACTAATTAAAACACTAATGTCTCTTTTTCTAATTACAAAATACTATCATCTTAGTAACATACGGGTCTTTGTCAAGCCACACTAATTATAAAGCCATACACTTTATGCCATTATTCAAATCTGATGTCAACTTTAATTTCTTTTTTTAAACGAATACTGTAAGAATGTTCTTGCCTGAATTAATTAGTGTAAGATCTTGTCAAAAAAGAAAATTCTGTCAGGATGTGGCACCCGACAAAAGATACACCAATATTACTGTCATTCACTGTTAAGAATTTCAACATATTTCCAGAGTACCATGGCAGCACTTCCTTCATATAATTCTAACTCTCTGTCAGATCAATGATCTCTTGTCCCTGACTTGTTACTGATGTGTGGATTGGCCTGCTGCCCACTGGTTTATGCACAAATGTATTACCGATGTCAATCCGCGTGCTCAGAGAAACTCCGTTTGCTGTCTTTTCAATAATGCAAGGCGACGGTTCAAATATCTGGCAGTCTTCATCACAATCCACTGTTCCTTCTTCGCCATTGCTCGACACTGAAATAACTGAATTGGAACAAGAAAGAACACTCTCGGAATCAACATCTCTCAACTTCCACTTCTTTACGTGCGGAAACGCAAACTGACAATTATCGGGAGCAAAACTTTTTTCAAGTGACCGCCTGGCACCCCCATGTGTCGAGGCATTCACAGGACTCTTCAGCGACTCCATGAAATCATTGGCACACAATCTGGTCTTATAATTCTGTGGTTTATCCATACTTCTCGTTATTCTGCCAGCCTCAACTCTCCTCGAATAATATGGTCTAATGGGGCTCAAAATAGGAGGGCCTTCAGAATCGGAGCCATCCGACATTGATGACGAAGATGACATTTTGGCAGGAACGGATCTCACACGCTTTTCCTTCCGCAGCCTGCGACCCTGCGGTGTGGACCTCATAGAAACATTGTCGTCAACTGGAACAAGCATTGGAGGAGTGTCATCATCAGTATCTGCCAGTGATGACCTTCGCTGGTGACAAGATATGAACCCTGCAGAGGATGTGCTCGAAACATTCCCTGTGTTGCTGCTGTCATCTACTTCCATGACGAGACTCAATTTGGACGTGCTGTCACATCCATGCATTTCGGCACTACCGTGTTTCGATCTCTCGATTTCCTTAAATATTTTTATTTTCCGGCCTCTCCATTTTATTGTTACGGTTTTGTGTGTGCCATCATCTTCCACTGAAGCAATGGAGCACATATCACTCTCTGAACTATCCACATCTGTGCCGACTGGCTCAACTGGCAGTGGTGGTGCACAGATGGCCCACTCTTTCACCTGCTGTCTAGCATCATTCGTTACTCCACGTCGGTATGGATGCATTCCCAATGACTGTAAGCCTGCACCTGTCACCGTGGACATGGTGAAATTTTTTATACTAACCTGCTTAAGTTTTCTTGTTGGCTCATTCGCAGGTGTCAACCTTTCATTAGAAGTTGTAGAATTTTCTGCCTTACATTTTTTTTTCCTTGTGTGTTTTTTAACATCGCTTGTCCCCAGTTTTGGATAACGTCTCTTGGTTTTACGAGGTTTCTGTACACAGCACACCTCGCTGTTGTCGCCCATGATATCCACTTCCAAATCCTCATCGCATGGCACCAGCCTCACAACATCGGTCTGCCGGTGGGTTCTCGTGTCACTCCCCATACTGGACACTGGTGACTCCCCATCACCACATGTAGACAGAGTTGCTGCCCTTCTCTTTAAGAGTTTATTCAACTCTTTTGGAGACTTGTAATACGACTTGCAACTTCTCTTTTTTGATTTAATCTTCGACAGTTTATTCTTCTTTTCTTCTTTTACTAAAACAAATTATTTAAAAAATATGAACTCAAATGATATCATTTGGGAAAAAGATGCTCATTGGGTAAATATCCATCTGTCTCTTGCCCTCCTGTCAGTATATACTTTTTAGTTCAGCTGTCTGACGACAGCGGTTCATACCATCAGCATCTATACTGTTGCCTGGGCACAAAATTAAGCCTAGATCACATTATATCAACTGTCGAGTTGAGTCATGTAGTGTGTATTGAAAAGCCAGTTGTCGGTGACTGATTTTTGGTTTGCATAATGGCCTTTGACACGACCAACATGTTTGGTTGCAGACGATGGCCTTCTTATTGTGTCTCGACCATATAATTAAGTCTCGGCATTAAGGTCGACGACAGTCACTTTTCAGACCCTTGTTTTAGCTTCGTACACAATAAGTAAAATATATTCAACAGTAATTTTTTGATATGATATATCTGACAAAGGGTCCTTTTTATTTTTTTCATCTTTTAAAACTTAAAATTAATATTTTGTTCAGAATTATGAAAAATACAAAAAATACCGACCTGTAAACAGCATTGTCTACTCGTTATAGAAATTTGATAGGGGTCAAGGTTAATAGATCAGTTTTTATTTTAATGTGGCGAAGCATTGTAATAATACAGCTATTTTTTAATTTGATTGACGTCAGTATTCCAATGACGTCACTTTGCATCTCCTTAAAATAACAAACTGGGTACATGACATTTCCGTTTTAAGAATGCTGGAAAAATTCCAATGTAAAATTGCTATTGAATTTTTTTGGTTTAAACATTACTAATGTACCTTAATGTGTATGAAGAAAATTTGTGATTAAAAAATTGTACCTTTTACGAAAAATGGATTTTATGTGAAATTACGGTAAACTGTGTTTTATTTATTGTGTACGAACCCAAAACAAGTGTGCGAAGTGACTTTCATCGACCTTAGTCGGGATGCTTTGTCACTTTTGCATCAGAAAAGCACGTAACAGCATCAGAGACAGCCCAAACACTAGTGTCTGACACTGATATGTATTTCAGATTTTTGCACAAGCAAAAGAAGTCCATAATTTTATACTGTTAAAACTGTTTCTCGTTATTTTGTCACTTTTATTATTTTTAAAAGAACACATTGCTGTTTTGATAAATTCTGATTTGCAGGTACATGCACTTAGTGTGGCAGAATTCTGACATCATAATTTGAACCTTCATGCTCATAAACATTTGTTTTGGATCTATTTAGCAATCTAGGTCACATTCAAACATAGTTTTTACTGAACACAACAGGATTATGCATTTTACACAAATTAACCTATGTAATATATACTTACAGTGTATATAAAGATCTCTATATTTAACACTATAACAGTTATGTCAGAGTTTGTATCCACAACAAATGTGTTTGAACCCTAATTGGATGCAAGTATATTAAACTCACTTTTACCTACCTAACTACCAGCTACTTACATCGTTTTTCTACTTCCAGACAAGCAGAGCATACATAGTCACTAGTTCTTTCTTTCAGTCCATGGCAGGCCTTATGGCTTCCTACAGAACCACACAGTTCACACACAACAATTTCCCATTTGCTGAAGGAAAAAAATGACTCATAGTATTTATGGCAACAACATTTCTACAAGACTCATTACGTTTTAATGTTAAATACTGTTATAATTTCTTTCTTGTTTTTAACATCATACAAGTTATTATCTGAACCAACAATACCTTACTTCAGTGATTAAAAACCCATATTTAAATGTACTTTTAAGCGCAGCCCACACTTCATATAACTTTTATTTCTCGTCCAACTCATGCTTAATCAGATCTTTATTATCTATGGGATGCTTACATGTCAATATAATAGACTGGTTTTTTTCTGAATTGTGAACAAACATAATCATATAAAGTACAAACATTTTAACCAATTAATGAAAACAACATCATCATCAACATGTAAACCAACTTCCTCCATGGGTGCAGTCTCTGTGTATTTTCCTGCACCCACCTGGCATCCTCGTCCTCTGTCTCTAATAAAGCCTGTCTGACCCATGGCATTAACCAACGACCGTTGGTAGGGGTGTATAGTAGGTGGTTACAAGTGCCTCTTAACAATGCCAGTAGGAAATACTGAACACTCCCCAAAGTGGTCAGACTAAGCCCACAGCTAAAAGCTGGAATGGCAGGTGTGTGGCACAGATAGCCACAAGAGACAACCACCTGTCGCGGTTGGAGAGACAAGAACTGGGATGTGGGGGTGGACAGCGAAAGAAGTTTAGACAGGAGTTGCCAGATCAGAAAGAAATGAGGCAGAATTCAAAGGACAGAAAGGAAAGGGGGCAATGGGATAAAAAAAATAAAAAAATAATAATAATATAAAATAAAAAACCAACATGTAAACCAAGTAGAGCCAATTAAGAAACCAAGACATAAGCTCTAGATAAGTCTTTGAAACTAATGATGGTTGTGAATATTTGATTATCTCAGTGATAAAGAAACACTGACAAACCTGGCATCACGGTCGTAGGAACGTCCCTCTGGACACCGACACGTCTCAGCATCACAGTGTGTATACCTTCGAGCAAGATCATCAAACGCACCAGGCTCCTTTTCCCATGATGCATCCCTTTAAATAAAACAATTTAAAACTAAAATTAATTCAATTTATTTTTTCTATAGTGATGACAAGATGATCGCAGATAAAAGTGGTATGATGAATTTGTTTACTCCATATAAACATTTATCCTAACTTCTTATAATAGGTCGTGCGTGTTGATGTAGCATTTTTTAAATCTGACTGACATAATAATTGACACTGGGTCGAGATGTAATGTTTTCTTTTGTTTGAATTTATTCAAAGAAAACAACAGAATTTAAATTTTTTAAACTTAACAAAATTAAAAACAAATTCTGAGAATACTGATAAAGCAATACATGTCCCCTACCGAACATAAGAATTTTTTATATCTCAAAAGTTCCAGAGCCAGAACTCGGTCAAAAATGGTTAAATTGCCATGAAATTCAAACTTGATCTGTAACAGTACATGATAAAAAGCTATATTAAAAATTTCAGCTCAGTATCTCAAGGCTTTCTGAAAACAAATCCAAAAAAAATAATTTCATATCTCCTAAGTTCAAGGGCCATAACTTCGTCAAAAATGGTTGCCATGAAAGTCAAACTTGATCTTTAACAGTACATGATAAAGCTATACACAAAATTTCAATATCTCAAGACATTCTAAAAAAAAAAAAGATCCAGAAAACTACATGTGGGACAGACGGACAGACGGACAGACAGAAAGACGGACAGAGTTGAAACCTATAGTACCCTCCGGTAGGGGACTAATAACTTAAAACACATATTTATTTATTTCATTTATTTATGTATTTAGTGTATAAAAGACAAATTAAATCATGCGTATATTTTACTCTAATTCTTTACTCTCAGTGTGTTAGTTTTTTTGTTTTTTTATCAAAGTGCATTGATAAAAATAAAAAGAAACAATCAATGTGCAAGCATCTTAGATTTGTCTGAAGCTAAAAAGAATTTGTATTGCACCAGACAGTACAACTAAAAATATATTGAGCATTAATTACTAAGCTGGACAGAGACCAAGATGCTGGACAGCAGAAATTCTGGACTGCATTGTTTTTTGGAAATCGTGTTTTCGTTAAGTTGACTCTTCGTTTGTTTATACAAGACTTGTTTGTTCAGGTTAATTAATTAAGGATTTTACATTTCTGAGCAAAAAATCAATCTGGTTTCCAAAACTGACATGTTCCACTTTTATTGGGTTATTAAAGCTGCACGCCCTAGTTCCATCCAGCGAAAATAAATTATAATTTGGTTAATCTACAAACCTGTAACACACTTAGATCACGTTTTTATCAAATGGAGTGAAAAAGCAGGTTTTATATCAATAAATACCATGGGAATCCCCATGTCCCAATTGCTTGAAATAATTTTGAAAGTTAGTATTCTGATGTCACCGGTAGATGTCGCTCGAAGCACAACAATGCCTACGTCACGACAAATTTCACAGAGTGCGCACAGATTTGGGGTGCGTTCCTTTCACCTCTCCTGGACATGTTCCAACTGTTCTGTCCTGGTTGTATCCCCTCTCCAGATATCGTAAGACTTAGCAAAATTATTGGTTTTAAGGGTTTGTAACATTTTGTATTGAGATACTTACTTGTCTGAACTTTATTGTTACTGAAAATGTTCACTAACTGTGAAGAAAAATCTCACAAATGAACAACAAGCAAACGACAACAAATCGGATCTTGATTGCGCGAACTGTGCACGAGAAAACAAACCCAACCAAAATGACAACGGTCACGTAGTATACCAACGTCTGTGACGTTTACACAGGAAGATTCCCTCTAAAAATAGATTGGACCTCGCTTGCGTAACGTTTTTTTCTCGAGTGCACGCGGATTTTTAAGAAATACAAAAAATGCAATTCGTGGTTTTACAAACATCAGGATTACCAAAAAGCAATATGTATTCTAAATAATAAAATGTAAGTAAAGTGCAATTTGTGAAAAAATGGGTTTAATAGCGAAAAACAACACCGTAATGGTTAACAACTAGCCATAACTAGGGCGTGTCCCTTTAATACATGATTTAAATAATAAAAAATTCAGGACCATGAAATTTGACCGGTTTTGACAGGATTTCGGTATATTCAAGGTCCGGTTTAGACAGGTTTCACTGTATAAAAATCGAAATTATTGTTATCTGCAAGTTTTATTATATTTTAGGATTGTTGTATTACATTTTTATTATTTAATTACTTGTAGCATGAAATATCTGTTTATAAACACCATGATATGAGAGTATCTTAAAGTCATATTTTATGCAGTATTATTTTTAAAGATCAGCTGCATCCATCATACAATCGGGCAGAAAATAAGATAGTGTTCATTATCATTTCAACATTGTACCTTGGTCTCTTTTGAAAGAACCTTTACTGTCAACATATTGTCAAACACATGGATAGACTGTCAAAAGCAGAGGAATAAAACATAGTACATACTGGTCAGGCACATATATCCCATAGTGCATCATGTCTGATTGGAATGATTCTTTGTTGTTACAGAGAGGACACTTAAAGAAGTAGAGGCCTGCAGACACTGCATATTTCTGAAATACAGATAACATTGTGGTCACATTATTTACAGAACTGCTACCTAGAATGTTTTTTTTTTTTAATTATAATAATTTTAAAAAAAAAGAAGTTATTCCTTACTTTTTTTTTATGGTGGAAAGAAATCCAATAAAAATATTTAAACTCTGATAAAACAGAGTATTGTGTAAATCGTACTAAATATTTAGGACAGAATTTATGGAGTCCAATTTTTTTAAATTCAGGTGTTTATTATGCATTGTAAACATATATGTAGTTGCATGCACATGAGAACAAAAATCATGTAAATGCGGCCCTTAATACATATGGAAACAAAAAACACACCTGGATGCAAGTCCTGTGAAACCATGCATTCTTACAGCATGGTGCCCGCAGTGTGTCATTAGAACATCTGGCCTCTATGGCATACATACAGATAGAACAGACAGTGTTGGCTGTGCCGTAGAATGCCAGCCTGTCACTCATTTTGCAAGTCTGCTGTGGTCTATGTTCGGGACAGTAGGATCTAAACACAGAAACACAAAAACATGGAGCACTGTCACCTGCTTTACAGTTCTACCAAAGATAAATAAATGTGTCCACGGTATGAATAACAATATTGTTTAATGCTACCATCAATAATGATGAATTAAAACCAAACGTTATTTTTTTGTTCCCATAATGGCAGATTATGATGATGATTAAAGCAAAGTGATCATTTGTCAAAATATTCAACTGCTTAGTTACATTTGTTTTTTTATATTGTTAATTTCAATAGTGTCTATATAATAAAACTTTGTGCTGTGGTAAACAGAACAAAATATATATGCATATTTACTAATGAATTAAAACTATTTTTGATGCCAGAAATTTAACATCTTATACAGAATGGCACCATCAACCTCTGACATTATACTACAAAAGGCTTGCTTGTTAGATGAACTGTACACAATTTAGGAATAAACACGTTTCTTCATTCTTTTTGATGGATTGCAGGACAAAAATAATAACAGGTTAATGACGTAGGTTATCAGCTTTATCTTACTGAGGGCAAATGTTGAATTCAGCTCAGCAAGCCTCGCAGGTTAAAGCCAATAACCTCCATTAACCTGTATTATATACATATAAATATGAAGCTGTTTGATGCAAAGTTTAGCAAGCGAGGCCCAATTACATGTATGATATGCTACCAATTTTGACAAGAAATAACCTGAAGGAATCGAAGAACTGGTGTAAGGTCCCCAGCTTGCGGCCACAGCAGAGGTGAAATGTCTTCCGACAGGAGGACACCACACAGCCAATTGTTGATCCTTTCTCCTTGCAGTATGAGCACCGCTGAAATGTAACAGATGAGTAATTAACTGCAAATTAGAGTTAAGCCCATAAGGACAATGAAAGAATTGTTTTTGTTTTAATGAAGCCTCAGCACCTGTTCAGCCCATCATTACAAAGAAAAAAAAACAGTTGATGTAACAAAATTCACAATTCTGACAAGCAAGTCATGTGATAAAGCAAAATATATCCTCGTTCTTAAATTGTATAGGCCATACGATTTCAAAGCCTTGTAATCATGGGAAACCATCAGGACCTTTTAAAACAAATTAATTATATATATATTATTTTCATTGAATTGTCGTATTCATATAATAATCATAAGAAACAAAATTTTGGTTCCGTGATTTTACCGACACACTATCGACACGGTACCGGAAACAATCGTTTCCATGAAATCTGAAGGCCTGTTGTACCATGACACAGTGGTTTTCTATTGATGTTGCAAGAGCTACAGTGTTCTCGCTGCTCTATTTAAGCGGGGCGGCCCGCCCTGCTATTGCATATTGCCACCCTCCTTTTTCGTTATTCACCCTCCTTTATTTTTCTACCGGCCTCGGTGGCGTCGTGGCAGGCCATCGGTCTACAGGCTGGTAGGTACTGGGTTCGGATCCCAGTCGAGGCATGGGATTTTTAATCCAGATACCGACTCCAAACCCTGAGTGAGTGCTCCGCAAGGCTCAATGGGTAGGTGTAAACCACTTGCACCGACCAGTGATCCATAACTGGTTCAACAAAGGCCATGGTTTGTGCTATCCTGCCTGTGGGAAGCGCAAATAAAAGATCCCTTGCTGCCTGTCGTAAAAAAGAGTAGCCTATGTGGCGACAGCGGGTTTCCTCTAAAAACAGTGTCAGAATGACCATATGTATGACGTCCAATAGCCGATGATAATATTAAAAATCAATGTGCTCTAGTGGCGTCGTTAAATAAAACAAACTTTACTTTTATTTTTCTGTGCCCTTCTTTATTTTACAGCACCTATCTCCTCTATTTCCAAATGCACACATTTTTCCACACACAAAAACCCCCACAACGATCAGTCTGCACACTGGACATCAAAGGAAACAAGCCGCGTTGTGTACGAAAAAGCAACTGACGAAACATTTACAACAGTTACCGTAACATAATTTAATAGTATTTTTAACAGCCTCTAGTTTGTCCCATACCTGTATTCATTTGTATGTTTAATACAAACAATAAAAGTTATATTTTATTTGAGCAATGAAACATTTTAATTTTTTATGGATTCGGCAATCTCCTACTGAACCCCCCCACCCACTTATTTGGCGCCAAATTTGTTACGTGATCAGAACGGTCACTCTATCTTTTGTTTCCACTAACTGTCGTCTGATATTTTGTCCTCAGTTACAGATATAATTGATTGTAACTGATGATTTTTACTTTCTGTCATTTCTGTCAGTTTATCAAGCAGTTCTTATAACATATTGTAAACTTATCACCGCTTATAAAATCAACGGAAGTGGTAGTGTTTAGCATTAAAATCTTACATCTTGGGTGCCAAATAATATATACACCGCCACTACAAAAACTAAATTACTTTTTATCAGTTGGCGATAATATTTTATCACAGCAATCGATTCATTCAATGAAGATGGGAATAACAAACAAAAATTTCGACATTAGGGGACCACACAAACATCTTTTTAGTTTTTCGTATATCTTGAAATCTTTATTAAAATAATAATATTAAAACTTTGATCGGTTCAGCAAAACCGGAACTGCCAGTCAGACCGATAACATCTTCGGTTCAATTAAAAGACGAATCTGCTTGTATTTCGTATAAACCTTTTTGTAATCAAAATAAGGAGTATATCTTTCCACAAAGTCTATCAACACACAACAACATGGTAACCACCAAGCTCTCCACCCCACCCTTTTTTCTTTCTTTTTTTGAAGGGTGTGGTGCTGCGCGGCCGCCCTCCTTTAATTTTCACCCAGCGAGAACACTGAGCTATAAATGTGATACCAGCTTGGAAATATATTATCGTTCTCATAAAAACTGTGCAGATTAATTTGAGCTAATTTCTTTAGTAGAAACAACACAAATAAATCTCCTCAGAAGTGATTCCCCCACCCCCGATCAAATGTAACCCTTTGAACCTGTCATGCCGATATTGCGGGATGAACGAGTAACGCGATAACCCGTCATACCGATATATCGGTATGTGACGTGTCTCTGTATTTGTTGACATTTCCGTGGCAACCAACCAACCAATCAGTAATTTTTTTACATCAGCTTCCTGTATGCATATATGTACTTCCTTTACAAACAAGCGAACGTCCATTTTTGACAAAAATACGCGAACATTTGAATATTTTTTGGCCAATATAATGAAACGAACACTCACTGCCATGCAGGCGGCTCGTATATTATTTGATAGCGATGATTTTGTGTCTGAAAGTGATCAAAATAGTGTATCAGAATGTCACGAATCTAGCAGTAGTTCAGAAAACAATTCACCTGTCCAGTCAACATTGAGTAAAACACCTGTAAATACCTGTAAACAATGACCGACCAGAGCGAGGCGTGGGTCTGTTCCATTTGTACCAGCGACACCATCTCCGGAATGGAATAAACAAGTTGATAGTTTTGTGGAACCTGTTTTCAATCCAAACAAAACACCAGGCCCCCAGAACATCCCAGTGAACATAAATAAAGAGAGTAAGCCTGTTGATTTTTAAAAAATGTTTTGGTCAGAGCAAATTTGGACTTTACTTGTAACAGAAACAAACAGACAGGCCAACTATGTCAAGTTATCAAAGCCTACAAATTATTATGCAAAGTCTTTTTGTCCTGTAACTGTCCCAGAAATGAAGGCTTTCTTTAGATGTAGAATTGCCATGGAGATGCTTGTTTATAAAGATCGTTATGAACAATATTGGAAAAAGAAAAATAACTTGCTCTCGGCTACCCCTGGTTTTGCTAGTATTTTTACCCAGGACCACTTTCTGGCAATTTGGACATTTCTTCATTGTGTGGATGAGCAGGGAACCGACATAGATAAATCTGACAAAATGTACAAATGTAGGCCTTTATTCGAATACCTCATCAAACAATTCAGGAAATTCTATGTTCCAGAATGCGAGTTGTCACTTGATGAAGGAATGATACCTTCTAAGAATTCGCTGTCGATTTGACAATATATCAAAGACAAACCCATCAAGTGGGGCATAAAAACCTTCTTGCTGTGTGAAGGAAAGTCTGGATATATTGTCGACGCGGAAATATATACAGGCAAGAAAGACCCTGATGAGAACTACATCCCTGAACTTGGTGCGACAGGTAACTTGTGTGTCCGACTTAGTTCTCATTACAGGGGACAGAACTAGTGTTTGTATACTGATCGATTTTACACATCAGTGATTTTGTGTAAATATCTTCTCAAGGAGCATAACATCAATCTCTGTGGGACGATACAAACTAATAGGAAGAATTACCCAAAGATGTTGATCAACAAAAAAATGGCCAGAGGACAGTCACAGTTAATTTTTGATGGGAAGTGTTGCAGCACTGGTTTGGTGTGACAAGAAACCAATCTACTTTTTGTTTTCAAAACATATCAATGTGCCCAATGTTCACGTACCAAGGTATGATGCTCAGGAACATAAACGCATACCAGTCGACTGCCCTCAAATTGTGAAATCACACAATGAATTCATGGGTGGAACATACAAAAACGACCAAACGACGCTGCTACAAAAGTGTCGACGTCATTACAGGTGGCCACAGATTGAAAGTGAAATTTTTCATGTGGACAGCATTCAATGCCTACATTCAAGAGAATTGTGTCAACCCCCATGAACAAGCTGGTCGCAGAACAATAACATTTCACATGTTTATTGAGAACTTGTGTGATTGGTACATTTCGCCGATACGTAGCACCCAGTCGAGATTTGACAACTGCACAGGATACTCGACTGTGTAACAACGAGCAAACACCTGTTCACATTGTGGAGTGAGCAGACCATGCTACAGGAAACAACGTGTGTGTAATGTGAAACGAAAAGCACAAGCGTGCAAAACTGAAAAATCCTGGACAGTTTTCTGGTGTTCTACCTGTCAGGTGTTTCTATGTGTTGGGACAGGTGTTAACAATTGTTTTCGTGCATATCACACCCTAAAGGAATACTGGAAATAAACCTACCTGTGAAATCATGTTGATGTGGTTTGGACATTATAGCAGAGCATACTGTACATTCCATTTCAAATCTATTTGAGTTGACATTTGTAGGATTACCTGTAATTAGGTACCTATACGTGTAAATCTTGTGATGTAAGTATAATAACTGACAACCTTTTTTTTTAATAAACCTCAGTTGTATAACATATATTGTTCAATAATAATAGTTTGCAGAATGATATTGTTTGTTTTATTGATTATAGTTCATTTCTCCTGCTTACCTGTAATCAACTTACCTGTATTACCTGATATTTTTCGTAATAATAGGGCGAAAATATCCGTTTGTCAAAATTTCTAATAATTGTTATTATAAACAACCAAGTTCTGGCTGATTATGCTAATTCATATATAAATCCAACTTCTGATCAGGATGGTCAGGGTGGAAGTGTAATAGTTTATAGGATGATAGGGTTCAAAGGGTTAAAACAAGAAAAATCACACGTCTTTTCTTATTACTGCTATAACTTCACACCATATCTACTTACCGTATATCTTCGCCTATAAGTCGAATTTTTTTCACCCAAAAATTATTTTATAACTTGGGGGGTCGACTTATAAGAGGGTAAAAAAAATTCAACAAAAAATATTACTGTTTTGTGGATTATTTTACAAGTTTTATTGTTGAAGTATGCCATGTATTTATACTCAAATATGTTAATTTGACACATTTATTTTTTATAACCTATTTTTTTTGGCATTAGAACGGTTTTGGTTATGCGAAAAGGCGTACGATCTCACTCACATGCCAAGACAACAGTCCACTTAGTTAAATTAACAGTCATCACTAATAGTAAAAATGTAAACAATACTAACTACCTGTTGCCTGAGTTTATTTGAAATCTGGTCACTGGCATTAATGGTTGTTCAAACAATGTTTTGGCGGTGATTAACTTCATGAATATTACTGAGCTTTTCCCTTAAAATAGACTGATCTCTGCAGTTCACTATCTAGAGCAATAGGGACACACATCATTTGTACAAAAACCAGTGTACTTTCCAGAGTTATCCTCCTTACATGTATTAATATGGCGGCAAAACGTGATACTTTCAGTTTTATCGTAGTGATCTGTTGTCAGTGTTTATAAATAAAGTTGTTGTCTGTGCACAAAACCATCTGTACAGTACTATACAGTAACAGTCAAACAGCTTTCACTCTCTACTAAGGGAATATTTCTTTTTGATGCTATGTAATAATGATAGTTTGATTGGAATAGTCTGATTATATTGCGATGTACAAAACGTGAAAACCGAAGTTTGTAAAATAATTTTCTTTTGTTCAAATATTATTGTTCTCATGTGCTAAAAATAAGAAATATTTCAATATTTATAAGTAGTTTTTCATGGGTCGACTTATAAACGGGTCAATAAAAAAATATGTTTTCAGGGCTTGAAATTAGGGACTCGACTTATAGCCGAGATCGACTTACAGGCGAAGATATACGGTACTAAAGCAATGGATAACGTATTAAGTACTTCTTATTACTTACAAATAAAACTTTCATTGTCAGTCAATGGGCCCTACAACTGATTAATTGATTTCTGCATTAAATGTTATCTGATGTATTAACTTACAAGCCTGCTGCCTCTCTTGAGCTCTTTCTTGATATCCGAGAGAAGAAACCCCATCACACCATTCGACTCTTTGCCACCTTGACTTAAACCACTGGCAAACAACTGGCAAGAAATATCAACCATAAGATTAGGACAGTGTATATATTGTCATAATACTTAAATCTATAACAAGGCTTTAGCTGTGAATAAAAAAAGGCCACATCACCCCATTTTGTTTAAACGTCATCCTACTTGTTTTAAGAGGCACTTCTTATCATACATGTGCATACACCTTACACCATTAAAATGTTCTGAGATGACATAAAATGAGAAGTGTTTTATAAACTACAACAAACATATTCGATTTTGATGTGCAATTTGTAAAAACATTTTTCAGTATATATATATATATATATATATATATATATATATATATACAGTAAAGTACGTTTAGAACGAACACGCTTATAACAAACTACCGGTTAGAACGAACTGATTGTAAAGTCCCGATTTTCTCCCCTATATATTAGTAATACATTTTAATGTATAGAACGAACTATGTATAGCGAATTAACTGTTACAACGAACCAATTTTGTGGTCCCAAATAGTTAATTCCAGTGTAAATAAGTGTTTACATAACGAACCGTGAATACCGGAATCATTACGTATCAAACCAATCAGTGTAAAACGCTGCAAAGCCGTGGGATCGACCACACGACCGCACTAAAACAACAGCCTAAATAACTTTTGTTTGTCTGGACTTGGGAACAGGTATCAATTAAGGGATTAAGTCACTAATTATACCGGAACCAGAGGACGATACACAGGAGCCACCCGAACAGCCAACGCCCACAGCAGTTGAAACGCACAAGGCACTCGAGACAGTCAGACTGTTTTTTCAGAGCAAAGGAGATATTCGATTGCCAGTATTTGACAGCATTGCGGACATTGACTCGGCATTAGAAGTTATGCGTCCAACGCTAAGTAAACAAACCACGATTAGTGATTACGTGACGAAACGTGATTAGGTACATGTAATTCACTAAACTCTTTTGATGTGATCTTTCAGTAATGTTTTGTTGTATTTATTGATTGTAATAAATGATATATTTTTTATAAATGTCTTATAATCACCAAGGCATTTTTTATTTTTTTTACTATTATATTGAGTTCAAAATTCAAAATGGCCGACTTTCGGAATAAAAATTACCAACTTCTGCAAATGTGTACAACGAACTACTGTTATAACGAACCAATGAAGCTGGTCCCTTGCAGTTCGTTATAAGCGTACTTTACTGTATATATATATATATATATATGCCAGCCAGTCCGTGGCTGTAGAAAAATAAATAAAACATTACCCCAAATATTTTAGCCCATGGGTAATACACATATTGTTTTATAATAAATAAATAAAAATTCATCATACCCCTAATATTATATATAAATTGTAGGATTTAAAAAAAAAAAAAAATGTTTTTTGTTTTTTTACAATATTGATAACATAAAAAAGGTGAAAATTAATGATGGTCTTCTGTGAATAACAATTTACATTAATGTTGTTTATATTTACTTACAGTATTCAATATTAGATACTTCAAGGCTAATTGCAATTATAAATTTTCAAAACTAATCAAAACAATTTTTTTTTGACTTTGTAAAGAATAAACAAAATCCTTACCAGGCAAAAATAATGAACTGTAATTTCACACTTCATGATTAATTTTCCATAATCATCTTCATTATCTTCTTCTGAGAGACAAAACACACAGGCTTTTGGATTTACTGTAACAAAAACAATTACACTAGTAATTGATCAATGATAAATTAAATCAATAAAGTGACATACAAATCAGTAAAATCAGTCATAAATCCATTTTATTTTCCTCTTTCATTTTCTATTTGGACCGTAACCAAACAGGTCTGACATCTTGTAACCATAAATAAAAAATGTGTTGAATGCATCATTAAAGTTCAAGTTGGTTTTGTTAACAACATCACAAGAACACACTGATTTATTAATCATAAGCTGTTGGAAACATTAGCGCCTTTTTATAAATTACGACAAATCGTATTTACAACATTACACAAGATTGCCGCAGAGTATCAGGGCTCATGCGAGGGACAAAGTGAGTCCAAACTTCGCTTTGACCAGCTTGACTTCGCTGTGTCAGTCACTGGATGGCAAAATCTGTGTTGCCTTTTAAAAATAGTGGCCAATTGCATTGTACAGGCCTCTGAGAATTGAAAGTTTGTGTAAACCATTTATGCGTTACGCAAAAATAAATTCAGGTAACCCATTTTGTTTTTAGGTAACCCACCATGAACATGTAAATGATGTCATAAATTCAATGCACGAATGAAAAATGGGTTACACAAACTATACTATATGAAACTATCACTCTCGCAATTTTCAGATGTCTGTGTGTGTGTGTGTGTGTATCAGGGGTGAGGGAAAATTAAATTGTCAATCAGTCCCATTTGACGTCATCATTAGGGGAAAAAAAGAGAGAATAATTTTTTTTAAATAATAATATGCATAAACTAATATTTAAAAGGTGATATTTGCCAAATAGTGTAAAACAAATGATCATCACAGTGGCGTTTCGCAGTTTGTATGTTTTTTTATTAACCACATTGTTCAAGAGATTCAGGGAAATATAATCAGTATGACCCACGTGTGTAATAATGATTTCATGTGTACCACGAATGACGTAATTTTGTGAAGCGATGTCATAACTTAATGTGTCTTCTTCAGTGTAAACGATTGTCAAAAATGATGTCACAATAATCCTGACACTCGTTTAGTAAAATCAATACGACATACAAGCTCGTATAATAATCTCTATATCTTCAATCATGAAATGTTTAATCACATCAGCAAAAAGAAAAAATCCAATTGTGTACATTTAGCCTAATGGAATAAATAATTAAAATTGATATAAGTTATGAATTTTAACTCCCATATATGTATATAAAGTATGAGTATTCAGTAATTTCAATTCAATTTATTGTACAAAACACTCACAAGGAGCAGGTATGACACCGTTCTGAGCTTTTGACAGCTTGATCGACATTTAGCACGTGTTTAGACTAAATGATTACTAATGATCTCCCTGACTGGATGACCAATCACTTCACCTCTAGTGATAACCGGTGCTCATAACAACAATAAAAAGTTTGAAACCATTTATAATTTTCAAGATCTTTATAATTATTAGAGTGCTACATTGAACAGTCTACAATAAATACATTTATAGATTATTTCAGAACATTTTATATTATTTAAAGCAGTGTTTATTTCACAAAGATCTCTTGCAATTTTGTCAGATGCTTGACACTCGACCCGACAGGGTACACAGGTGTCGATTGCAATGACAGGACAATGGTTGTAACCAGTTGCAAACTATGGGTCCTTTGTTTTAATTGGAGTGTAATGCCGTGATAGCTTTCTCACCAAGAATGGTGTTATTGTTAATGACTGTTTAATCCAGTGAAAGACTCAGCAGCTTTGAACGAATGTCTTGCCTAGTGGAGAGGTGCATGGAAGTGACCTCTCTTTATTAAATTTTGGACCGGTTAAAGTATTGAGAATAAAAATGCACATTAGTTTATTGATGTAGACAAATAAACATGTGTATTTTCCTGCACCCACCTGGCATCCTCGTCTTCTGCCTCTAATAAAGCTGGTCTGACCCATGGCATTAACCAACGACTGCGGGTAGTTGGGGTGCATAGTAGGTGGTTACAAAGCCAGAAGTAACTACTGAACACTGCCCGAAGTGGTCAGACTAAGCCCACAGCTAAAAGCTGATGGGGAATGGCAGGTGTGTGGAACAGATAGCCACAAGAGACAAGCACCTGCCGCAGTTGGAGAGACAAGGACTGGGATGTGGAGGTGGACAGCGAAAGAAGTTAAAAGATAGGAGTTGCCAGATCGGGAAGAAATGAGATGGAATTCAAAGGAGAGAAAGGAAAGGGGGCAGTGGGATAAAAAAAATAATAATAATAAAAAAAATTAAAAACCTAAATTTACATTAAACATACATTAAAAAAACTATAATATCGGTCTCGGAGATCAAGAATCAGTCCCAGACCGGGACAAAAGGGCTTTTCCCCACCCATATATACATATATATATATATATATTCCTAATATATGATATGGACGATACCGAAACACATGAGGGTAATACTCTCTTTATCATATAATCCCAAGCTTAATATGACGTTGTTTTTGAAAACTGTACACTGGATATTCAAATGAATATGTGGTGCAGCATCTTTTTGAATGGAAATGACATAATTTTGAGTGTATTTACATCAAAATAAACTATTGCATAACGTTTTTTGTTTTTGAACGCTGGACAGCTTTCTGTGTAAAATTGCTATTGAAATTTATTTCATGACTATGAATGCATACGTCAGTTATGGAGTGTCATCCTAGTACATTTGCTGAAATGTAGTGCTGTAACCTTGATTAATTTATATCCAATCAATGTGAGATAGAAAAAGTACACCCGAGGGGTTGGAAATTTCAAGCCAGGATGAGTCTATTAATATATATCCACTTTCCCACAAACAGGACTGCACATATCACAGCCTTTAATATACATTTATCCATTGTGAGGCACTGATTGGAACAAGAAAAAAACAAAGGAATCAATCTCAATACCCAAGCACCCGAGGCATGCACTGAGCTACATATAAATCCTCAGAGTTTAATTAAATAAAACATGTTCAGTTTTCTAAGTAATAGAACTGAGTATAATAGTTCCACAGTTTTAAGTCAGAAACAATTAAAGATACTCACAGACTGGTGTTGATGCTGGCAGTGTTACTGTACGTTTTTTCCTCTTTCGGTAAGTTATTACAAGCTTCGACATCTGAAAAAAAAAAAAATCATATTTACAAATAATGTCTACGAGTGAATGTACATGTACATGTATCACTTTATGGTCCATCCCACGGGGAATGCCTTTTTTCATACCCTATTTCAATAATGTTCTGGTGAAATACGTATTTGCCGACAGGTTTCTTCCTGTAGTGTGTGAATAAGTGATTAATAATACATGTTTGGGGGGGGGGGGGGGTTATCAGGGAGCTTGAAAGTGATTGATGTAAAGGTATTTAATGTCAAACATAGGTTTGTTGTTGTATTACAAAAGGAATATTTGACTACCATTTGCACATTTTAGGAACAATTAAAGTCTGAACCAAATTGTTCACAACTATGATAAATTACTCTCCTACCTTTAATTACTGTTACATTCCCTCCAAATTGTGTCCAGACACAAGTGTGAAAAATTCCACATATGAGGCTGTAACAATGTCACCAATGATATCGACTTCGCTGAGATCACATAGGGCAAACTACATGCAGTTTTCTACCGTCTGCCATTTAAAAAAATTTATGGAATACTCTTCAAGAGGTGAAAGCCTCCAAAGTATGATGTAATTAATATGAAATCAATGTGCTCTAGTGGTGTCTTTAAACAAAACAGTTTTTTTTTAAATCAATGACGTCATCATGTTTGCTTCTATATGTTATGACGTTGTCAGATTAAGTTATATCTTTTCACTTTTTGGGGGGCATGGCAAATATTGCATTCAGTTTAATTTTAAAAATTGGGCACAAAGGCAAACTTTTTCTTCAAAAAAAGGGGCACAAATGCAACTTATTTTCTATAAAGTTTTTGAGACAAAAATTATTTCACCTTGGTTTGATACAGATATATGCTATAATAATATATTTTACAAGATTAATAACATGTAGCATATATGCTACATTTTCCTTAAATGCCCAATGTAGCAGATATGCTACATTATTAAAAGTATATACAAATTTATGAAACTTCAAAAATCAACATGGAAGTGTTCAATGTACATTAACACATGTAAGTTGAATGAATATGATAATTTTTTATATTTACTTTGCGTACTTGGGCACTAGAAGGTTAAAATAAATGAATGCATCAAATATACAGGCACAGCATAAGACTACTTCATACTTCCTGCACCGCCCGCAGACTGCCACTCTCTCGGGACTGGCTCGACAGAATCAAGCTTGTTCGTGACTGCAATGTCCCAATCATCTTGCCAAGTTGAAAAGATATATTGGTTAATATGATATTTAAAATCACTAATGTGTAAGTCACAAAGAATATATTTATAAATGTCATCAACTTAAAACAGCTGTAAATAACGTTATTTTTATAGGCATTTTACTATTTTTAGTACTTTGCTAGATGTGATTTTTCATGTTACATTTTGTGTCATTTCTAAATAATAAAATGCTGGGTTTTAAGAAAAAAATATTCCGAAGGGCACGGTGGCAAACCAGGTACGGCAGCTGTCGACATTGGTGCTGTGGTGAAATTCGAACCCTGATTGATAGTTTGTTGGAAAATAAAGCTCTACAGGTTTTGCATTTTTGAAATAATTTGACGAAATTTTCTATCACCCAGAACTAGCCCTGGTATGGTAGGCAGAGATTGGCAGAATTTATATAGACTGGTCTTTGGCAGGAAGTCTTAAAGAGTGTTGATAACTGTCAAAATGTCCATCTAGCCCTCTGGGTACCAGACGTTTCGCCCCAAGACCAGTTAGCCCCCAACTGGTTGCCAAGTTCGCCCCCAACTATTGGTCAGTTCCCCCCAACCAATAAAGATGATTTTTGCGGAGGTTGTTTTGTTTTCTTAGTTTTTGTTTTTGCTATGCATGCGCGTTTATTTGAAAGGTATTAAGGGGGAGAGGGGAAGGGGGAACATGGGTTTGTGTGTGTTTGTTTGTTGGTAGATAGGCAGGCATAAATACTTTGTGGTCCAGCCTCAGATTAAAATCAGAATTGAGTATTTTGTTTGTTTGGTATTGTTCAAACATGCTAACTGGAGTCACAGCCTCTGATTAAAATCAGGGGTTGTTCCCACATAATAAACTGAGGATTGATGGTAATACTGTACAGTGTACTATTATGATGTCAGGGAACATTTTGTTTTCAAAATCTTGATTAGCGATATTTCTAGTCAATTGAAAATTGATTAGCGACTACTGTTTAATGTTTTAAAATTAGTGTGTAGATACTGAACAAAATGTTCCCTACTGAAGAATGCTTTGAACCAATTACTATATGGCCTCTTACACATGTATGTGTAGTCCAAATGGTATTCATTGTCCTTTGTATGATAAGAGATTAACGAATGAGCAGGTAGTCCTATAATTAGTAACCAAGCATCAAGATTATAATAACCTAGGCTATAACGCACATAGCAATTAGTTAACATATATTAATACATGTATTTTATAATACATTTTCCTTTCTTTGATAGTGGCCTCTTCTTCAAGTTCTTGTTTGTGTAAGTGGTATTCACTGTCCCTACCTCATGTAAACACTTTCATGATGAAATACACAACATTTTGATCAGACTAAATAAAAGGGATTTTGACTCATATCGTCTTTCGTGTCACAGCCGAAGACACACCAAACCATACGTTGTTCTTTTTTTGCTGCGGCGAACTTGTAATTCACTACGGGCTAACTGGTAATGTATTGGGGCGAACTGATATATGTTTGGGGGGGGCGAACTGATATATGTTTTGGGGGCAAACTGACTTAGGTGAATCGGGGTTGAAACGTCCGTTTAAGGGCTGTTAGCATTTGATTTTTTTAATAATTATTTGTCTGCATAATTGTCTGTTATGCTTGCGGTTCATGAGTTGGCCTGAATACTCTGGACTGTAAGAGAGCTAGACGGACATTTGGACATAAATACGCTCTCACTACAGTCAGAGACCAAGCTATGTATTTTTTTGGCAATTCCCTACAACCAAAAAGTTGGCAAAGATTTCCGCTCTAATATCACAACAATCCTATGTTTGACATTAAATACTTTTACGTCGATCATTTTCGAGTTAATTGATTAACAAAAAATCCACATATTAATCACTAATACACACTACAGAAAGAAACCCGACAGCACCCACATTCAGCTAAGCTTTGGCAAACTCCGGACAGCAGAATTCTAAGTTCGCTGACCTATATCATGATATGGCGTCACATGATCGCCCACTCAGCCATTCCGTCTACGTCACAAAATAGGTCACCAAGCTTTGTAATTCTTGCGACGGAGTGTCACAAAGCGTAGCTGAATGTGGGTGCTGTCGGATTTCTTTCTGTACTGTGTGTATTAGTGATTAATATGTGGATTTTTTAAAATCAGTTAACTCGAAAATGATCGATGTAAAGGTATTTGACGTCAAACATAGGATTGTTGTGATATTAGAGCGGAAATCTTTGCCAACTTTTTGGTTGTCGGCAATTGCCCAAAATATACATAGCTTGGTCTCTGACTGTAAAGAGAGCGTATTTATGTCCAAATGTCCGTCTAGCTCTCTTACACAAGTTACAGAGTACTCAGGCTATTCATGAGTGTGCATTTGTTAGGTCCCAAGGCATGCCTAACTGATGACCCACGAGCATCGTATAACGGCGTCACGCGATCTGACAGTGACACCGTCACCGACGGTACGACGATAATTAAAATCGGATAGGCCTAATGATAATGATAATCATAATGTGCAAACGAAAAATGGGTCATGCAAAATCAAAACTTGCTCGAGCGTTACACAAATAAAATGTATCGTTCTCGCAATTTTCTGAGGACTGACTGACGTGGAATTTCTGTTCAGATTTATTAAATTAAAATACTAAGTTTTAGCTCTGAATTCCGACGGCCCGATCGATCATCGACTCGAGCACTGTCTTTCATTTGGTATAGTATACCGCTACTATAGTATACGCACCGCGGTTTTTTGCCTTGCCGTTTTATGTTTCAATTGTGATGTACTATAAAATCTGAATCCGTTGACCATAGCGATATATTACTAGATTGATATTGGCAGTAGCCATATGCCTTACGCTTAAGTGACATTTTTTACAATTCAAAAAACAATTCACCTTTCCTTTTCACCAACATACAAGGTTTCAAAACCTCCACCGGAATCTTATCACGTGATGCGCTAAAACTGATGACGTTTTATACAATGTCACCTCCAACGAAAGTAAATAATTCTGATTATTTGTAACAATTATTCTAAAAAATTACAATAATGTTATTTTTCACTTAGTAATAGAATGTTACAAGATATATAAGCTGTTATGGTTAAATTTAGAGAAAAAGGCAAAACGGATTGACAGTTTCAAATAAATAGTTAAAATACGCAAGATAAAACTAAACATAATAAATTAAAGTTGCATTATCAGTATGTAGATTTGTAGTGCGGTTTCCAATATTATATCAGGGAGATGTAAAGTGATGTCATTTCAATACTGATGTCATTCAGATTTTAAGAAAACAAAAAGACCAGTTATGTTATTACTAGATGTTTCGCTACATTGGGGAAAAAAGGCGTCTTCTTACCTTCAGTGATGGTAAAGCTCACCCATTTCAAACAGCTGAGTTCCATAATGTTGACAATACTTTTACATGTATGTCAGTCTAAAACTGTTAGATGAAAGGAAAAAAGTACTATTTGTCAAATATAACAAATACAACTACCATTCAATGTGTTAAGTTTATTGTGTACACGGCCAAAATGATGTGTGGCAAAGGCATTTGTATGTGTGTTTATTTTTTTATTTTTTTTTTTTTTTTTCAATTTTCAGCTTGAGTTTGCTGTACAGATGACCTGTCAGGGATGTGTGGAGGTAGTTCACAAATCCCTGAAAGATGTGCAAGGTGACTTCTGGTGTTTTAATTCAGCCCTCTGATTTGAACATTGACATAATTCTCTTTACACACATGCAAAACATACCAGCTTAATTAAAAATGTTGACACATAAATGACAAACCTTTCAGGCACTTAATTAAAAGGGCAAAAACCAATATTAAGTTTAACATCTAATGACGTAATTGTACATGAGTGTGTTTTTATGGTAACAAATATTGTTCTCAAACTGTTGTACAGAATATTGTTTTCAACATGTCTTTGTTAGTTGGATGTATTAGTAGCCTATAGTTTTTGAGTACTTATTTTGTAAGGTGATGAATTAGGAGTCCCCCAATCCTAACATTACCAATGTATTTTGGGGCAATATATAATTTTTTTTTTAAAAGGGGCAAAAACTATTCTTTAATGACATTGGTAGTATTACTTTCAACATGTACATGATTAGGTCATGTAGACTCAATCTAATTAAAATTAGCTCCACTATTACATGTGGATCTAAAGACAGCCAGTTGGAGCTCGTGTCCACCAATCAAAACCTTACTTGCAGAATCCTGCCAGTGATTTAAAAATAATTTGAAAACATTCCGAATTATCTTGAGGGTATACGACATGTTTCGTGTGAATTACGAATGCCTTAAAACATGTTTTATTTTATAAAATATGTTTTATTTTATAAAATAAATAATTTGTAATGTAAAACTGAAGACTGATCTAGTTGGGTTTTTTTATAAATAAATAAATAATTTTTAATGTAAAATTGAAGACTGATAACGTATTGGTATGGTTCGCTGTACTGCGGCCACTAAAATAGACTCGCCCGATATTTTTTGAATTTGTATGCTCCCAAATAACGTTATAAAAGGCGAAGTGTGATTGGTCAATATTTAAATTATTATTTACAGACGAAATGTTACCTGGACATTGGGGACTACGCAGTGTTGTTAGTTTTAAATCACTGGCAGGATTCTGCAAGTAAGGTTTTGATTGGTGGACATGAGCTCCAACTGGCTGTCTTTAGATCCACATGTAATAGTGGAGCTAATTTTAATTAGATTGATGTAGACTAAATGTCTTTGCTTATTTAATGATAAAGGAATGTTATAATTTATTGTTCATAAAATGACAGCTAAGCTGCTTTTGCCTAATATTAATATACAGTCAAACCTGTCCTAGCGGCCACCTGTAATCAGTGGTCACCTGCCTTAAGCAGCCACGTTTTTCCCTCCTAAACGATTTATAATGTAAATTTATGCACCTGTAATAAGCGGTCACCTGTCTAATGCAGCCAGTGGCCACCTAAATCGGATCCCAAATCGCTAAAATACCTGTATTAAGCAGCTACATTAAATGTTTACTATTATATAAAAGGGATATTTTAACAACAGCGATAAGGTGCAGCAAATAACCGATCTTTACACCATCAGGAATACATCTCTACTGTGAGTCAATTAAAAAAGTATGACTCTGCAATGCATCTAAATGCCTCTGGGCAGGCTACGCTTGACATTTGTAGATTCACTTACTATGACAATACACTGCATGAAGTAGCAATTAAATAATTAAATAGAAAGAGAAAACAATCTTGTTGAGAACTGTTCAGGGCCATAGCTAGGATATTTTGTTTGAGGGGCAACTGAGTAGTTAATCGTCTAAAACTCCTTAAACGGTTAAGAAGAGAATTTTCTTTAAGTTGCTATAATGTTTTCCGGATGTTTTGCCCCCCCCCCCCCCCCCCCCCCCCCAAGCTACAGCCATGCTGTTAATTTAATACTCTCCATTTGCATTTTTTCTGAAGGAGACGACATGTCATAAGTTGATTTATAGTCATCCGCAAAGCATACATCTATTGATTAGCAGTACAGATGGTAAAACAAGAAATAACAACAAATGTTTTAAAGCCTATATATGTGGCAACCTGTAATCAGCGGTCACCGGTCTTAAGCAGCCACTTTTATCTACTCCCTTGTGTTTGACTGTATATTGTTTTCATGAACATACCTTTTTAAAATAATACAGTTTTTTTAGTCTTAGTTATTTTTTAATTTATAATACTATTTAATAAAACTATATTAAAGCATTCTTTGAGTGGTAAGGTCATGTTTTTTTGTTGGGGGTTTTCTGTAATTATAATTTGTTTGGTAGGTATTACATCAATAGAAGTCATCTTGGATGCAGAAAAGGTTATTGTTGAAACAACACTGCCTTCAGAGACTATCAAATCACTTCTAGAGAAAACTGGCAAACGAGCTGTGCTGCAAGGAATGGGTTCAAGTAAAGGTGTCTTTCAGTTTTAGCCAATCAGTTGTTTGTTATAGTAACATGTATGTTTTACTCTTTAAGCTACATATGTAATTATTTTTTATTATTAGTTGTTTTCGTTTTGGTAATTGTTGTGAGTGTTTGTACAATAAATTGAATTAATTTGAATACTGTAAGTTAACAGAATGCCATTTCTCAGCTGGGTGTCCAATTTTCTGACTTTCCGGTCAACTGACAAACTTCATATATTTGTGACAGGTACAAACTACGGCATTATTTAACAACATTATTTTAATTATTCTTAATTGCCAGGGTTGTTCTTTCAGCCACACACCTCTAAGGTTCATGAATCTGACCTCAGGTTAAGATTACAGTAATTTGAAACTAGGATTAAATTTTTAAAATTGCTTTTTCATCCTGATTTGTGGACTGATATTTTTCATATTCATGGGTTTGCAATCATTCAAGAACATTCTAGTATCTACATATTATGTGATGGTAACACAATTAAAATATTTAATTCCTTTATCATAAGAAGTATGTTAATTTTTTTTATCTAATATCAGTAGCAGAAATTAACTAAATTTTTTATAAACATACATGCTTGTGTTATGGAAATCACAGAATGTGTGCATATATCAATTCAGACATTTATCAGTTGCAGAGTGAAATCAAGTTTAAAAACAACTGTTGCACAAGTTAATTAATCAATTAATTAATTATTGTTACAAAATTTTTTTTTTATTGTTACATATATTTTTTAATTGTCATTTCATTTTCATTTTGCTTTAGTGCCTAGCCACCTTGGTGCGGCAGTGTCAATACTGGATACAGGAAGTGAAATGATTAAAGGAGTGATACGGTTTGTTCAGTCGGATGAAAAGTCCTGTGTTATTGAGGGTACAGTCGATGGCCTACCTTCTGGCAATCACACATTGTGTATTCATGAACTGGGAGATATTTCACAAGGGTGTAAGAGGTACAACAGCGTTTTGAGCTTTTGTTTTTTGGTAATTAATGAGTTACACAAGTTCTGTCTTATTTTGTTATTTGAGAAAATTTGGTATATGTTGCAGGCAGTCTGTAAATTAATTAAGCTCCACCTAGTTTTGACCATGTGACTGGTACTTTACAAGTAATTGTGACCATTTTGTGGATAAAAAACACTGAAATTAATGTTATGTGTATGTAGAAGATTTTGAAAAAAGATCGATATCAATTAAGTGACACTTCCATTTACATCAGTATTCAATGTATTCTAGGAAAAGGTACAGAAACAGTAGATATCCATCAAATGGATAGTAATTAACTATGGAGCTGGGTTTATACCGATGAGCTTCTCATTGGTAATTTATTCATGCTTATCTTGGTAAATACCCACTAGAAACAAAACTTTAAAACTATCAATATCAGGTTTAAACTCCGTCTTGGCTGCAATACAATCCAGATGATGCTTAATTAATTTCCAGGTGTATAGAACCAACTTCCACACAGGTGTAGATACCTCAAATATTCTTTGTTGGCACAGTCAAATGTGTTGGGTAGCCAGAATTGGACATTGTTGTGATATTTGTTAACATTAATATGAAAAAGAAACCATAATGATAAAAGTTCTAATATATACAAGAGGATACTGAATTTAATTCTGTCTGACAAAACAAAAACAGTAATGAGTAACACAAAAAGTAAATAAGAAAAACTTGACCCCCAACACATGTATTTTCTTGTATTTTGCAGCTGTGGTGATATTTTTGGTGAAGGATTAACAGAAAAGGTAGTGTTGCATAATTTTGAGTAATTCACTCTTTTTAAATACACTTAAGATGATTCAAAGTAATTATGTTTAACTTTAGTAAATATACTGTAGAAAAAGATGTGAACATATAATATGGTGTATGTGAAACTGATGTGGGTATGTGGTGTAGGAGCATGCATGTGAATGTCTGTGCATTCGAGCAGGAGTGTAAATGTTAGTGTGTCTGTGTGTGTGTGTGTGTCTGTGTGTGTGTGTGTCTGTGTGTGTGTCTGTGTGTGTCTGTGTGTGTGTGTCTGTGTGTGTGTGTGTGTGTGTGTGTGTGTGTGTGTGTGTGTGTGTGTGTGTGTGTGTGTGTGTGTGTGTGTGTGTGTGTGTGTGTGTGTGTGTGTGTCTGGGTCTGTGTGTGTGTGTCTGTGTGTATGTGTGTGTGTGTCTGTGTGTGTGTGTGTCTGTGTATGTGTGTTGTTTGTGTGGTGTGTGTTGTCTGTGTGTGTGTGTGTGTGTGTGTGTTCATGTGCTTGTTGCATGTGCAGCTGTTTAATTGGTCAACTTGTCACTAATTATGCTCTAGAGTTTTCAAAAGACCTATCACCATTTCAACCCCTGCTATTTTACAAGTTTGACAGGCATAAGTAGACATGTGTACCAAGATATATATGTTTTTTCCATACATTATTTTTATAGCTAAAAGGCATATTCTTCAATTGTTATCTGCAGGTGAAGGGTATTCTCAGGGAACTAAAAGTTGGAACAGATGGCCGAGCAATATTTAGGTTTGAAGAAAACCAACTAAAAGTTTCGGATATGATTGGTCGTTCTACTGTAATACATTGTGGAACAGTTAATCCGAGCAAGTCAGCTGGTACTGATCAAGATAAAAGGTACTTATTATGCCATATGATAGAAACAAATTGAATAAAATATCAAACAAAAACCAGAAATGAGAGTATGACAGCTGTTTTAAAAACTTCTTTAATGTCTGAACAGCATTGGTGTATTGAGACCCTTTTTTTCTTTTTCCATTTTTTTTTTGGGGGGGGGGAGAGGGGGTGGAGGTTGGAAGGCTGAATCTGGATAATTCTTTTTTATAATCATTTCACTACCAAACAGCTACATTAATATATGGTTTTAAATAAATTGCTGTAGGATGATGGAAATACATTAAAAAAGGTTTCAGGCCGGCTCATTTTGCCCGAATGTTTCAAAGATTTGCTCCAGACGTTTGGGGGGGGGGGGGGGGGGGGGGGGAGTTCATTCCCCTGACTCCCAACCCCCCACCCCTATCTCATATGCTCACTTATGCTGGACAGTAGTAATTTAATATGTATGATGTTGATAAAATTGTTTAAATTTGTATCTTGTGTAGAGAAAGGGAGAGCTAGCACTTTTACAACAGAAGAATTGACTATTGAAGTCTGATTATGAGTTGGACTCTTGAAAAGATAAATTACCTCAATAAGAAATAGCCTACTATTTGTTTTAAATTTCAGACTGGTGTGTGGTATAATAGCACGTTCAGCTGGACTGTTTGAAAACCCCAAGAAGATCTGTGCCTGTGATGGCGTCACGATCTGGGAGGAGAGAGACAAACCCTTGGCTGGTGGAAATAGATCAAACCTTTCATGATATTTGTTTTTATTAAGGATCAATCACTTTGAAATTGCACAGCTAACTAGTTGTTAGAAATCACTCAGTCATTTATAACAGCTGTAAAAATAACTGAGGCAATTGAAGAATCCTGCCATTTTTGCTAACATAAACCAGTAAAAATGTTCTAACTCGGTAATTACCAGACTGTTATATTATTGGTATATTAACTAATTAAGTATCCACTGGTGACAGAAGATGGATAATGAAGTGTGAAATCACTGGGATAGTTGTAAATCCAAGCAGAACATCACAAATGGTTTATATCAATAAAAAGGTTAAAGTTTGTTTTGTACAACAACATTAATTAGAACACATTGGTTATTACTCATTGGTTATTGGATGTCAAACATTTGGTAATTTTGACAAATATTCTTAGAGCGGAAACATACATTGTTCCATTAATAGCAAGGGATCTTTTATATGCACCATCCTACAGACATGATAACACATACCACAGCCTTTGATATACCAGTTGTGGTGCACTGGCTGGAATAAGATGTTTATATGACACTGAGTGGAGTATATAGATCTTTATGGCGATACTTAAGAGAAAGAGGTTGCATGTCTAACATGGCAGTTATATACATGTGTATGTTTGCACCTAATGGCCACTAATTAACTAGTATTCTGGAGGTGTTTTAAAATACATATTACCATTGTTCATAAATAGACAACTAGCTTGAATAGCGAGATGAATATTGTTAAATGTCTATGGTACATGTAAGTCTGTCATACTATTATCATTTATAATAGTGCTGTACGTTAATACTTGTGAAGAATTGTAGTATTGTTTATTTTGTGATTTGTCCTGATATACTGACTCCCTAATTTATTGTTGTTGCTACAGAAATTGTTTTAATGCAAATAAGAAATTTTTTGATACACTTGTTTTTATTTTATCATGTCATGTCGGATTACTAAGCATCATACAGTATAATAATATAAGTATGTAATATTTATATAGTAAAACTAGAAAGCCTCTTATAACATCCATGCATTTTTTACAATGTGTTTCTTTAACAAATGTATGTGTAGTACGTCCTGGACAGTTACTTGCATGCTACACAATAAATGGCACACATGAAACTGGTGGCTCTGCACATTAACATAATGGAACTAAAATTATTGTATATCATCAGAATTCCAACTAAAAATCTGAGTGTGGGGTAAAACAAAAATGTATACATGTACATTACCCATTAGTGTAAGGGGTATATATAATTCTGTGGGACTTTTAGTTGTAATTTTTGCAACCATCCATGATTGTAATTGTTATAGTATGTAGATTACAAACATATGGTTCCATTTTTTCTAATCAAGGTCATTTTGACGTTCTTCAAGGTCAGTACCCAAAATCATCAATGTGAGAGGTGGGGTTTTTCTTTAGAACATAGACATGTAATATATCGATGGATAGGTAGTGGTGGGCATTGTAGAAATAAGTCAATATTATGTATGAATATTGTATACAGGGTCATAAAACATGTTAATAGCCATTTTTAATTAAATATATGTATTTTTTTCTTTAAAATGCTATGCAGATTTAATTTATATTATTAAATTTGTATGTGTTTAAATTATATCTGTTTCTTAGATAAACTTTGGGAATATATGACATTTTTTATAATAGTGATCATACTATATTACCTGCACTGAATATTTACGTGTGTATTTCAACTACAAGGTTTCACTCCATATTAACATGATCATCATCCGACTCGTCACCATTAAGGAAAATGTGTGTCTATGATGATAAAAACATGCCATTTTGCATTTTAGGACATATCTTAGGATATATTTTTGAAATAGGATCATTGGAGATTTATTTGGTGATTGCTGTGGCCACTTTGGCTGCCATGTAATCCAGTGTAGGTTTCAGAATTGAGCATAATTATGGTTATTTACACACTTAATTACACAGATTTATATACGTAAGTCCATTACACAACTTGTAGGTTACTGCTTAATGGCAATTTTATGTCTTAAAAAAAGAAGCTTACATTAAGATAATTTCCATTGTTTATACTAGACTAGTATGGATTCTATATAATAATTTATATTTCAAAGGCAGCATCAGAATTAATGTCAAACGCGGTTCTTTGGAGAATGGTTATGTTCACCTCGTCTCTTTGGGCAATTTGACATCCGTATTTAATTATGTTGCAAACATTCACAGGGTTGATATTACACTGGTTAGTAATGCCCAATCCACATATTGCAGGCATGAACCTTGTAGGACATATGAGTCACTTGCACCTGGATTAATTTTCAAATGGTGTGGTGGGGACAAAGGTGAGATTATTTCGTGGCTGTATTCCATGATAACCATCAGCCAGGGAGTAGGCTACCACCCCTGAGAGAAATGTGACTAGATCATTTCATTTGTATGCCTTTTTTGTGACGCTGCCTATTCATCACTCAGTGTGTGTGGTGAAAACTGAAGTTGGCATTCTGAATCCCATAATAATCCTGGATCAGCCTTTGTATGCCAATGACAAACGGATCGAATATATATATATTTTTTTTTTCATTTGAATATTTTATTTTCATTTTTGGTCACATTTTCACACAGTATATATATATATTTTTTTATACATACATACACAGATCAAACTTAATATACTATGAAATAAAACAACAAACCTCTTGCCAACATGTCATTGAACCTCACTCAGTACTAAACACTCACATTTTTTTTATACATGTATATATATGGTAATAAATACTTAAGATACTGTTATGGTGGATGACCTAGAGATATTTATTCAAACAACCTATGGTATACACTCCATCTTTTAATAAATTCATTATATTTGATTTTATGGGAATACATTTTTTTTTCTAATATATAATAAGAATGGATATGAATTTTTAATATTTTAATATCTAGTGATTTCTTCAGAAATTTTGAACTATATATAAATTGCTTTGTCAAAAGAGCAATAATGTCAATTATGATATTGTTCTTTGAGTGGCCAAGAAGAAAACTGGTACGAGAGAAGCTAACTATAATGTCTGCCGATTCTTTTATCCATTGCTCGACTTGTTTAATTAAATTTTGGACGTGTACACAATCAAAAAATAAATGCGTATACGTTTCAATAGACGCATTACAGAAGCTACAGTTTAGGCTGCTTATCACTTTAATATTATAGAGAAATTTGTTTGTAGGGAGAATTCTTTGGATTATTCTATATTGGAACCATCTTAATTTGGTATCCTTAGATATACTGAACACATTGCTGTTGATACTTTTCCACCAATTGTATTCTTGTTCAAAATTTCATTCTCTTTCCCATTTAGATATATTTTTTGGTGGAGAAAAAGACGACTTTATATAGGTGTTATATATATGTTTTGACCCCTGTTTGTTTTGTATTATGGTATTTATATACTTTGGCCAAAATAGAAAGTCAGCTGAAAGTGGTTTGGTGGATAAAAATGGCCATGTATGTAATATTGCAGACTTTAGCCCTTCAAATGTAGTAATTGGTGGATGAAAGCCATAAAATTCACAAAATCCATCATATTTAAATAAGTTGCCATCTGGGTCATACATATCATGTACGTTTGTTTACCTATTATATTCCAATTCTGGTAATAAACAGTTTTGTTACCAATTTTAATTAGGGAGTTGAACCACAGTGGTTCAGAACTTACATCATTTTCGTTAAGTTCCACTTTCTTTTTGAATAATGCTAGTATATTGAATACCTGTTTCCAGAACATATTTGTAATTTTTTTCCCACACAGTTTATGGTAATCATCTCCTATATTAGTAAATAAAATATTTTTGTTTGGGAGGTAACATCTAAGAATATGATATCATAATGAATCATGTCCATTTATTGCTCTTCTAATCCATGTTAATTTTAAGGAATTCATAAAATATTCTAAGTTTACCATTTTTAAACCACCATTTTCTATATCCTGCATTAGCGAATTCCGAGAAATTCTATCTATGGAACTCTTCCAAATATATGAATAAAAGATCTTGTTGATTGTTTTTATTATGCCCTTGTCTGGATTGGGGATACTGAGAATAAGGTGACAAGTTTAGATAGAGCCAAGGATTTGACAACGGTAATTCTACCCAGCATAGTAAGATGATGTTTAGACCAGGTATTCAGTAACTTTGAAATCTCATCAATTTTGTCAGTATAATTTAATTGTACAATTTGATTTAACTGGACACTAATTTAATTCCCAAGAAGGTAAAATTCTTTTGTGACCATTTTAAGATTTTATCTTTACATAGATTTTATAATGTCCTCGCCATAGTTAAAAAAAATTAAGGTTTTGTTAATTAATCCCCAAAATACTGAATCAAAAGCTTTCTCAAAATCTACTAACAAAAGGAGTGCCGGAATATTACTTTCACTAGTGTAATGCATCAGGTCATATAATAATCTGGTATTTTCGGCTACACACCTGCCTGCTAGGAAACCCTTTTGATTTTCATGAATTAATTTATCTATAGATTGCTTTATTCTATTGGCTGTACAGCCAGAAATGATTTTATAAGTGGTATTTATTAAAGATATTGGTCTCCAGTTTTTTAGAACATCACGGGGTTTATTTCCTTTTGGCAACAGAGTAATAATGCCTTGTTTTTGAGTTATTGACAGCTCGCCAATTTCAAACGAATAGTTAATGCTTCGAAGTAAATATTTTCCAACGTCCTGCCAAAAGAATTAAAAAATTTGACTGTGAACCCATCTGGCCCCGGCGTTTTATTATTTTTCATATTTTTTAATATATACAATGCCTCACTTGCTGTTATTTGACCTACATATTCGCTAACATTTTCAATTTTGAGAATATTTGTATATCTAAAAACCTCATCTAAATCAATATCTATTAGATATTCTTCCTGTGACATATATAGTTTCGAGTAGTACGATCCGGCTTCTTCCAATATTTGATTTTGTTCAATAATAATGTTACTATCCTCACAAACAAGTTGGGTTATTGTTTTATTTACATAGTTTCATTTTTTTAGATTTAAAAAATATTTCGATGGCTTTTCTCCGTCTTCTATCCACCTAGCTCGGCTTCTCAAAATTAAACCCTTCATATATTCCTTTCTATCTAATTCCTCCTGTTTTTTCTTTTCTTCCAACCATTCAACAAATATCTGTTACTCAGGATTTTTATCCACTAACTCAGTTAAAAAATTAATTCGATTTTCCAGTTGTTTTCTTTTTAATTCCTTTTCCTTTTTAAGAGCTGCACTAAAACTGATTGACATGCCCCTTAGATCGAATATATATTTGCCCAATATGTCACAGTGAATATTAATTAATTGTGACTCGCGGATGCCTTAATATGAAGATGGCAACACTCAAAGTGGTAGCAGAGCTTCTTGATGGTAGTGAATTAGTAGATGTCCTGGTATATTTAGGCTGGAGTTGTCTCTTCAGGAACGACAGACTCCCTTTCCAAAAGCCCCTAACGTGAAACGTCCCCATTATCATACAGTAGAAGGCATGCATGGTTTATATTTCATGTCGGTCAAAGACTGATGCAATCACAAAGCTGAATCATGAACCCCGTTCCAGTTTTGTTTTCTAGTTTTGCAGTTGGAAATAAAAGTAATGTTCTGTCTCTGAACATTTAAGAAGCAAACTTCCTTTTGTATATAAGTATATTATCATTATTGTTTTCTTGCAACAAGATTTGGTGACACTTAATGAATACAATGGTGATGTATATGCTGAATTTTTGCAGGGCGCTTCACAGTTAAGAAAGCATGATATTCCTTTTCTGCTCTTGAACATAAACAGAATAATGCTTCTGTGAAAGGTGGTAGTAGAGCTGGATTGTATATGGACCAAAAACATTCAACTAATAAGAGAGTTTGAGTCATCTATGGAGTCAGGCAAAAGTTGGGAAATCTCAGACACCATTAACAGACCAACAGGCCTTTAGCTCATAACAAATCCAGAGAACACTGCCATCTTTCTTGAAGGAAGTCTGTTTCAGGCCTTATTACATTTGTTGTCAAGTACATTTTGCTTTAAGTGGGTGATGCTGTCAGTGAAGGACAATCTAAGACCCAAACACAAACAATGGACAGTTTTCATGGTTCTGGTCATAAAAACATCTAAGAAACTCAATATTTTTTATAGCTAATTTATATATGGTTTGCTTTTGATGCTTGAAATACTTTTTGAAATTGAAGTCTAGCACCTGGCAGATGTCTTTCGTTGACCATGTTCCTTTGGCTGCTGCAACGAAATGTTTTCGTTTATTGGTTGAAGCAAGAAAACATACTGGGACACAGTGACTGGGGAGGCAGTAAATAAACTAATTAATACAGCGTTCTGTGCTTTAACCAAACCAGCATCCATAGAGTAGGCCTACGGAACGTGCTTTCAACCCTAATACAGCATGCAAATAAAAGCAGTGTACCATAATTGCCATTACCAACTAAATTGACACATGCCTTGCGTTGGAATAACAGAGGGACAGAAAGTTGAAGTTTGTTTTGCTCAACAACATCATTAGATTACATTGATTTATTAATCATCGGCTATTGGGTGTCAAACATTTGGTTATATAATCTAAGAAAAACCCGCTATACTTTCCCTTTGATGTACCAGACGTGGGCACTGGTTGAGACAGGAAACAAAAATCAGAGCTTGGGTTAGATTTTGTTACTGCCCTTATTGCTGTGAATAATTTCCATACTAAAGATTATTTTGATACTAGAGGAAGCTGGAGAATATATAATGAAACACATTGTAACCTGGGACGTTTTATATGCTGCTGATTTGAAGCCATTCCCAATATAAACCATTTTTTTTTTTAATCTACCCTAATTGACCCTAATCGGTAAGCTGGACTAATCACAGTCCAGGCAGAAGAAGTCAGTCTACAAACCCACCCTAATCAATGTTTAACAAGTCTCCGCCCCTGCATACTATGAAGTCACTTTTGTTTTTAATCTAGCCACATTCAATGCTCTGCAAACCCATACATTTTGTTATACTACTCAAAAGAATTTAAGGGTCAGACGATATTTTCGACATTATTTTCTGAATGTCAATTATATTAGCTAGACCATAATGTCACGCATGGTATTGTTCCATTTTGACGAAAGTGGGTCTAAGCAACCCATAAATGAATTAAAATCCACTGTCATTGACACTGTCGACTAGTTCTAATGGCGAAAACATGCTTACATTTGCACGTAAATTAGGGCGAAAGCGAAAGGTCTGCTAAGTGCCCATAACTTGCTTTTTCACAAAACGCTTCATTTGCACGCTTTGCACGTGTATTCCATGTTCCCAATGCTGAATTTCCGTATAATTGGAGCTTGCGTTCGTGTACGGTGCACACTCCAAATTCGACAATGGTACGACTTCAACTGACTATCGAAGATCGAGGAAGGGCTATTGCTTGGCTTCAGGATGGCAATACGCAAAGAAATGTTGTTCTGAGACTTGGTGTCAGTCAGAGTGTCGTTGGCCGACTGTGGCAACGGTACCAAGCAACGAATTCTGTTCGAAATCGTCCACGTTCGGGAAGACCCCGAAGCACTACAAATAGAGAGGACCGCTACATCACCAATATGGCTCTACGTCAACGCACAACCACTGCACGCCGATTACGTGACAATCTGCGGACTGCGACTGGAACTCGAGTGTCTGATCAAACCATACGCAATCGTCTGAGAGCCAATAATCTACGCTGCCGTCGCCAGGCTGTTCGACCACCACTCCTACCACGTCACAGAACGGCCAGACGTCACTGGTGCACGCTTCATCTGCGGTGGCAACGTGTTCAGTGGGGTCGAGTGATGTTCACTGATGAGTCGAGGTTTAGTCTCCAGTTCAACGACGGTCGGGTTCGTGTCTACAGACGTCCTGGGGAGCGCTTCGCTGATGTTAACGTTAGACAACGTCACCGGTTCGGTGGTGGCAGCGTCATGGTGTGGGGCGGCATCTCTATCCACCACAGGATCCCCCTCTATGTGGTGGATGGCAATCTGAATGGAATCCGCTATCTGAATGAGATTATCCGGCCGTTGGTTCTCCCAGGCCTTCAGCAGATTGGCGGCGGGGCAGTTCTGCAGGATGACAATGCCAGACCCCACCGCGCCAGGGTGGTAACGGACTTTCTCAGACAACAAGGTATCGCCAGGATGGATTGGCCAGCATATTCGCCTGACTTGGCCCCAATAGAGTACGCCTGGGACGAATTAGGCAGGAGAGTTCGGGATAACCATGCCCCTCCGGCCAACCTTCATGATCTGGGTCAACTTTTTATGGCAGAGTGGCAGGCCATTCCCCAAGAGTTCTTCAGACGTCTGATCAATAGCATGAGGCAACGATGTGTCGAGTGTATTCGCGCCAGGAGTGGATTCACACACTATTAAACGAATGTTCTAATGTGTAAAATCCATGTTTGACAACCTTCAACTTTGACAGCATGCCATGTGACTTTCTTGTATACAGTGACGTTTATTTGTGTTTTTTTGTAAATATGGAACAATAAATAAAAAAAATTGGTGTAGTTTACATCATCAATCTAATACACTCTGAAACTTATTTGGTTATAAATTTTTGACCCTTAAATTCTTTTGAGTAGTATATAAAAGTTGTGACTTTCCCCAGTGATTGCTTTGTCCTGTACTAAATTGTGACTGTTTTCCAGTCACCATGCAGAGGTAATGATCAAATGTACAAAAAATGTACACGACGAGGGGTAATAACATATTCCCTGATTTTGAAAAAAACCCAACCCTTTATGGATGGCCCCCAGTTAGTAGTCTGAAAGACGTATTACCAATTTTACAGTGACAAGATGGCACACATCTCTCAGCAAACTTGTTTACGCTTTAGTCTATGTCCATGTTGTACACACTAGCAGAGAAGTGTTGCACCCCTACTTTTGAGGGGCGAGACGTAGCTCAGTGGTACAGTAATCGCCTGATGCGCGATCGATCTAGGGTCGATTTCCGTTGGTGATTTCATTGGGCTATTTACCGTTCCAGCCAGTGCTCCACAACTGGTGTAACAAAGGCCGTGGTATATACTGTCTGTGGGATGGTGCATATAAAAAAAAATCCCTTGCTGGTTATTGAAAAGAGTAGCCCATGAAGTGGCGACAGCGGGTTTCCTCTCTCAATATCTGTGTGGTCCTTAACCATAAGCCCGACGCCAGGTAACCGTAAATAAAATGTGTTGAGTGCGTTGTTAAATAAAATATTTCCTTCTTCTTTTTCTTCCCTACTTTTGAGTTGTACTGAACAGACCCTTTTTTGAGTCTTAACAGAAACTGCAAACTTTGTGGTGAATTTGACCAAATATGACATAACATCTAGTAGTTAGAATATTTTGCCCACCCGTCCCCTCTCTTCAAATTTGTATATCCGCCCCCTAACAAAACAAACTTTTATTAATGTTTTTATGTTTACACGGTGTTCTTTCCTTTAACATGTTAATATTTTAAAGACAGTCTACAGTGACACCTTATTTCACTTAGCAACTTGAACACATTTATAGTCATAATAGTGGTGACCTTTGATGACCTCAAAATGACCTTGATATTCAGAAAAAATGGAATCACATTTTTTTCTGAATCTGTGTACAATAATGATTATAAATATCATTGGCTCCAAAAATTAACATACAATTTCCACGGGACCTATTTTAGCTACATATGGCATATGCACTTCACTACGTAGGCCTACTGGTATGTCATAGTCTGTGGCATGAGAAAGTACAGCATTTTCATATTGTTTTAATTAAAAAAATTAATTATTATTTTTACATTAAAGTCTGTGAAAAAAAATTCTTTATAAGTATTAATTCATCAAAAATATTGCCAAACTATTTATGAACTTCCATCAAACTGTGCATTACGCAATAAACGTCTGGGTACTGTCCTAGAGTCATCGATAGTTGATTTTAAAGTCGTTCCAATGAACAATAGTACCGTACATCCAGCAATAATTACCTCCCTTGATCACGCGGGAAAGTGGAGCGGTGTTTATTTTTAAAGAATAAGATACACAAAGATGGGTGTAAGTTTACTGTTTAAACTAATTCAGAGCATTTCCTAGCTTTAAATAGCAAAAGTGGTAGTGCAAAAATAAAATCAAGGCACAGTGGTATAGTGTCTTCTCCAGCTAGACAAAATAAAAAAAAAATAATAGTTTTTTAACTAAAATTGAAAAAAAAAGAAAGATAGAAATGTTTTATTTAATGACGCACTCAACACATTTTATTTACGGTTATATGGTGTCAGACATATGGTTAAGGACCACACAGATATAGAGAGAAAACCTGCTGGCGCCACTTCATGGGCTTCTTTAGATTAGCAGCAACTTAGCAAGGGATCTTTTATATGCACCATCCCACAGACAGGGTAGTACATACCACGGCCTGGTATGTACTATCCTGTCTGTGGGATGGTGCATATAAAAGATCCCATGCTGGTAATCGAAAAAGAGGCCATGAAATGGCGACAGTGGGTTTCCTCTCTTAATATCTGTGTGGTCCGTAACAATATGTCAGACGCCATATAACCGTAAATAAAATGTGTTGTGTGCGTCATTAATTAAACTATTTCCTTCCTTCTAGTGGTGTCATTAAACAAAACAAAAATTTTCAGGTACGGCCCTGTCAGTAGTAAAAAGCAAAAAGTAAAGTTTGTTTTATTTAACGACGCCACTAGAGCACATTGATTTTTTATCTTATCATCGGCTATTGGACGTCAAACATATGGTCATTTTGACACTTTTAAAGAGGAAACCCGCTGTCGCCACATAGGCTACTCTTTTTTCGACAGGCAGCAAGGGATCTTTTATTTGCGCTTCCCACAGGCAGGATAGCACAAACCATGGCCTTTGTTGAACCAGTTATGGATCACTGGTCGGTGCAAGTGGTTTACACCTACCCATTGAGCCTTGCGGAGCACTCACTCAGGGTTTGGAGTCGGTATCTGGATTAAAAATCCCATGCCTCGACTGGGATCCGAACCCAGTACCTACCAGCCTAAAAAGCAAAAAATTAACATGATTCCAATAACATGTTCCAAGCTTTGAAGTTACAGAATAAATATTCTACCAATGAGTAACAGCTGAAATAAATTTGCGTAAACTGTTATGAAACAACAAAATTAGGTATTCCATTTGTGTTTTGCGTAACCCATCCTCGGAACATAACCATTAAATGATTTCCTAAATTTAATGTATAAATGAAAATGGGTTACATGATTTTAGACTTTGTGTGAGTGACACACAAATGAATCGGTTATTCTAACCATTTTCAAAGGCCTGGAGTCCATCTCGTAAGACATGATGATCTGTGTCGAGGTCACAGGTCTGTGAAAAAAGAAAATTTGTGTGAACCATTTATGGGTTATGCAAAAACAAATTCAAGTTGTTTGGTTACTTTGACACTTGTATGACCTGGCAACGTACTGTTAACAAAATAGCTGAAAGGGATCTTTTACATGCACTTCTCATAAGCGGGACAATACATACCATGGTCGTTGACTTGCCAGTTGTGGGGCACTAGTAGGGACAGAAGGAAGGTGGAGTCCATTCATTGACCCTACAATCCATCATATCTCAATCAAGTGCTTTTTCCAGATGGCCACAAGGGTTAAGCAAAGATGTATGTGTAGAATTTGCAGAGACCAAGTCCTGGAATGTGGTGATGGAGAGAAATTAAATAAAATAGAATTGAGGGGAGTGGAGTAATTATGGTAATCAACCACAAGGGAAGTTATATTCATTTACTTTTTTCAGCTGTGGGTGGGGATGCAGTGCATTATATAATTAATGTATTGTATAGAACTTTATATCTGAAAAAATGTAGTGGTAAATCACAATGTACACAGGCCTTTCCCCAGGATTTTTTTAAGGCGCTTACATATTTAGCATCATTATAAGACAAAAATCAAGCCAAAAGAAGTGGGGTAGTGGGTTGAAAACAGCCTTCAATCCATCAAATTATGTTGGGTTTTTTGGGGGGGGGGTAAAACTTAAAAAAAAAAATAACCCATCAATTCCCCACCCCCAACAATTTCATAATTTGGGCCATGTTGTTGCTGTTGATTTCAGCGTCATGTTAAATGCTTGTTGTGATTTCTGCTTGTAAAATACCTAAGCTAAGAATGCTGACGTCACAGTATATTCATTTATAAAAAAAGAAAAAAAAGGTAATAAAATAAAATGTTACGGTCTTTTTAAAATCCAGCTAACTTATTAAATGTCACCTCACAGTTTTACAAATATATATCTAGCATTATCTAACAAATATGATTATTGTAAACTAATTCAGTGTACGTGTAACTGCAATTTGTATAAATACTGCATGTTCATTTCCCGCGATCACAATCTGCATGCGTGCTCACGACCATAGGTACAAAATTAACAAAGACAAAGGAAATAACCGAAACTGCAGTTAGGTATTCATTGATTCATTGCTTTTCTACAAATTTACATCAAGATTTACTTCTGTGTAACTGTACTGTTTAATGTCCGCAACGATGTCTCTTGACACGTGGGTGTCAGCTGACTCTGAAGCGTGACGTATATTACGCCAAGAGCTTTCCTCAGTTCAGCCAACGAACGTTCTTCCTAATGTTCGCGAACTATTTGATTGGTGTCTGTCGTGTCCATTTGGTTTAACGTGAAGCACACAAACCAGTGTAGCAAACGTTTTGTTTTCGCTCGGTCTGGCTGAACTCAGCCCTTAGGATAACCTGTACCACGTGACCAGCACAAGCCCACCGACAATTAAAACGGTGCGATCAATGGACCTCAAAGTGAACATCTAAAGAATTGCAGAGATACCAAATGGAAGTGTGATAATGTGTGGTGAATGACGTTACGGATCACAGCTCCATTGTTTTGTATACATGTTACAAATTAAGCCGACACGATCCTGCACTTAAGGCGCTTACCAGACATGAAGGCGCTTACTTGGCTGGCTAAGGGAGCACGGGCCGTGTCGGCTTATTGCTCTAGGGAAACCCCTGGTACATATATATATAATTCTTAAAATGTTCCTGTCATTCCAAGCAGTTGAAACAGTTCAAAATTGTGACTTGTGGATACATGTAATTCAACAGAAAATAAATGCATGCTATATAATTCATACTTGTTTTTGAGGGATTGACAAGTCATTTATGCAGATCTAGGCTGTATATGCTGAATTGGGTGTGAATACCAGCTGCCCATACACATCAGTCTTCCCCAGAATAGGAGCATGGTCACCTTCCCCCTCCACTTCACACTCACCTGGGAGTTAGGGGATTGGTAAATTGATCGCCTTGCTATGAAAACGTAATACATTTTAACTGAAACTTCACGTCATTGCTCACCTAGCACTGTTTCAGTGAAGTGATTTTCAATTGGCCTTGATTTTGCTTAAAGAAGAGGACAATTAAGGCATTTGGCCTGGTATGCATATTTAACGATATATAATGCACATTATTGCTTAATATCAACACGTATAATCGTATAGTTAATTAATAAAACAGTTAAATGTGACGGCTATTATATATAACGGGCGCAGCCATTTTGTACCATCTCAGTGAGTACGCCCTCTGGCGAGCTGGTGGTTACGTAATGCTTAACGCGTCACGTCAGGAATGAGCCTTAGAACTAGAGAAACACAATTGTTTTTGCGGGATGATAAATAGTCATACATTGCAATGTTCTGTAATAATACACATCCCAGTAAGCCAGTAATAAGTATATCCAGTACTATATATATTATTATTCAATACAAAATAAAATACCATTGTCAAAACGGCTACACAACAAGTCGAAACAATTAACAATGTTTTGCCCATGCATTAACCTACGTACTGAAATGATACACGGAGTCCTTTCTTAGTTAATTGGTCTATGCTGTTAGTTGCTTCTACCTGTAATTCCTGATTGGCAGGTGTGTATTTGATTGGTAACCAGACGAGCCAGTTAATTGACGCTGTCTAGACACAAAAATACATACCGGTATTGTGGAATATTACCTGTCGCCCCTAAAATTGTAATGGACATGGTTTATTACTGTATTGATTAAGTAGACTTCCATCTAAAACCACAGAACTGACCAATTACGTAGTCCCAAAGAAAAAAAATATCATCACTTTGCTCCAACGTAGCATATCAATAGGCCTAATTTTGTACATTTTTCCTTTGGATTATTAAACAGAGAAAAATACTATAACCCCATTTTGTTCCGTTAATGCAACTTGAAATATATTTAGTTAAATAGTTTATTATATTATTGCGTCATTTATGCTGTTTTACAAGTCGGGTTGATCAAAGAGAAGCGCCTTGTCGAAAATTACTGCTTTTGTTTACACTGTACATACAGGAGATGGTCAGGAGCTGACGTCACTTCGCCCCAAGATATCCCACCTGACGTCACAAAAACGAAACAAAATGGCTGCCCCCAGTTAGCAGGAATAATCATGTTTTTTTATTAACTCTAAAATTACGCGTTTTTAATTTGCTAAAGTGTCAGTATGTGTTGGTGGTCCGGGTATGCATCTTTCCAACACATACGGCTCTTGTTGGAGTTGACCCTACCTTTAAGGCAAAGACTGTACAATAGCTATGGAAAGTGCATTTAAAAGTTCCTCTACTGCTTTATCATTGGGGATAGCCAGTGTGTTGATAGCAGGTTTTCTCGCACTCTCTCAACCATGTGAGATACCAAATAGCTGCTGTTTAAAAATGTGTGGAGTGAGTTGTAAATCAAATATTCCTCTTTTATCCTATTCCAAACTAAAGATACTAAATGTTGCAAACACCATGTTAGTTCAGATGTATACAAATCATGTTGGGTTTGTGGAACATGTTAATCGTGATGTTAAATTTTTTTACAGAGAAAATCAGCGAAGGGCAAAGAAAAGAAGTTAAAAAGAAAAGAGGTATTTTTACAAAAAGAATTGTTATTAATTTTATGCTTATCACAAAATCAATTACCGTGCATGAAATTGTGTATAATGTTCACTCTTACCAGAATGTCTTATACTTGTATACACCTGAAGTTCATGATCTTGTAGAGATACATTAATTAATAAAAATGTAATGTACAAACTTTAACTTGCAGCTAAGTTAAAGAAATACATATCAATTGATTTTTGGGCCTGGGCCCAGTTTCACAAAACATCGTAAGCCTAATTTTGCACGTAAACATAAATCTACGACTAAACCACAATTCTTATTACTATTATAGTACAACAAATATAGTTTGAAATACACATTTCATTTTTGTTTGTCCAAAAAGTAGTCCAGCTTCCGTAGTGATGTAATTTTTTGCGTGAAATAGATGCCAAACACGTTTAAACGCATGGCCGGTATAACTGACAGTAGCAGACGTAAACTTACGATGTTTAGTGAAATGGGCCCCTGAACTTTATGGAAGCACCAATGACAATTGCTTTAACTGTGATATGAATTGCCATAGGTCAAGGGCTGGATAAAAATTATTGCCATTGGTTGAATGGATAATTTTTTGTTCTTACCTTTTAATTTTGTATTTATTTGTTGCGATCATTATTGGTTTAAAATTGCTGTAAGCAGGCTAAAAACTGCATTTTGTCTTAGTGGGTTCCGGCTCTAAACATTATGGCTCCTTGTTTCAGAAAGTTAATACACATATTTTTAATTACAAATTAAAGGCACTGGCCCTAGTTTTTAGGCAGTGTGAATTATTTTTGGCTTTTAAAGCGTTTTTACTGTTAAATTGCAATTTTGTTATAATTGCTTGCTTCAATTACTACTACTTGTTTTAATAAACACATTTTGTTTCTGCTTGTACTACGGTTATAATCATAACGATTTTTATGCTGGATACAGTTTGTGGAAACTAATTTCTATATTAATAAGAAAATAATTTCTTTTTGTTTTGTTCCAGGAAACTGCTAAGATGAAGCTTTCACTTGTGAAAGTTGACAACTGCAATAAGGTACATAGTATGTAACTTTTTGAATGTCCACATACATGTGTGTATTTTGAAGAATGTCCAGTACAATAAGGGAATTGCTAGAGTTTAAATTTTACCACAGCACTGATAGTAAGTCTGTGGGTACCTTCCTTATTTGCTGCTGTTCCCTGAAAATCAGATATCAACACTGTGATGCCCTAGTAGGTTTGTCACTATGCTCATCCTATACATTTCATTTCCGTAATTGCAAATTAAAAAAAAATGAATAATGTGAAATTGATGTAGTGTTTTCCCTAGAAATTTGGCAAGACATGGTAGACTAAATATTGACTTTCAGGACATTTTCACCATTTTCATGGCATTTTTTTTTTTTTTTTTTGGTCATTTAAGACAAAAGATTAATTGAAATAAAAATACATGTAATTAATGTGCTGGCTTGTTTAACCTCAGGGTAGCATGACAGTGATTAAAGCAAGATGACACTCTAGACTATTGAGGCATGCTAAAACAAGCTAGGGAAATATTGATGGTTTGGCAAAACAATTTGCACAAGTTTTGTATCTCGATTCTGAATCTATATTTTGGGGTTCCATGTTATAATCTTGCCCTTCCAACCCAAAATCTAAGATTTGCAGTAGCAAAGCCAAGGAATCCTAAATTCACAGCCCACACACATATACATCTGATAATAAAAAAAAGAATTTTGTAAACTGGCACCTTCTTCGCAGTTTCTGTATAATTCTGTATATAGATTTTATTCCTAATATATTTATTTTTTGCTGACTTAAAACTGAAAAGCTAACATTCTGTTCTATTTTTAGATGGAAGACCCATTGGCACCTTTTGTAGTATTTAAAAAGTTTGACAGAAATGGGTACGTTATGGCATTTAGTTTTATTATTTAATGCTACATTTTTCACTTAGAGTGTTCATTGAAGTCTTGCTCATGGATATAATATTTAATGTTTATATCTAGCAGGATTCTCACTGGACTCTCCATTGGGGGTCATTTGAGCTTTCTTGTGAAATTTGGGGAGTCCCATAATAGGATTTTAAGTTAAAACTAAAAAAACAAGAGTCCTGTCCAAGTTCCATGCTTCAAAAGACACTTTTCGAGGGTCAGTGAGATCCCTGATCTTGTATTAATATATATATATAACTATGACCCTCTAACCCGCGTAGAGGTCATACAAAAGTGTGCACATCGTTTTTTTGGTTCATATTTGCATGAACCAAAAAATTATTGCGGTCAAATCTTATAATTAAATTTATATGCATACTTTAACAATACATAACTGAATTTATTTTGTTTAGCTTTAAATATGCCTGTAGTATTGTTTGTGTAAATTTCATTGATACTTATGTCATGTAAGAATGCGAACGTTCATTCACTATTATTTGAATTAGGTGATTTTTTGTAAATGACGTCATTTCCTCTAGCTGCTGTGCATTTTTACAGATCATTTAGTTAGGCCTATATTGGAAGGAATTGTCCTATTCGTGTTTAGTTTATATTTTATGAAAGTGAATGAAGGGAATGTGTCTAACATTTATGCTGTCGGTGGAACCGTTTAATTTTTGCCAACAGCTGTTGAACATCGCTTACAAGTAAGTTACAGGCGTGAAGTTTCCTACATGATTTCTTTGGCCAACGACAGTCTCATGTCATGATTAGCAAAGAGGTTTTTGTCTACTCTGCTAATAGCATTTTCCATTAATTTAGCGTATACATTTTTTGTAGCTTTCACGTGTGTGTTCTTCAAAATATCTAAATATGATTGCCAGAATAAGCTGGCTTGTTGCACTAGTGCGAGTCGGGGGTTTGGGGGTGGGGGGGGGGGGGAACGGGAAAAAAAAGCACCTCTGAACCAATCAGATTGCCATAAAGTGTATAGACGCAAAGAAAATTTAATTATTAGCATATGTTAAAATAGATACATGTATGTAAGTTGTAAATTTTAAAATTAATTAAGGACGTTCTTGTATTATAGAATATTTTCATTAAATTACCAACAGGAAGGCAGTATTATTGAAATGTCACATGTATTACCCGTACATCTATTATTAAAATAACTCCCTAGTTTCTGAGATATGTATTTCCATTTTGAATAAAATGCATTTGATGTTAATTAAAAAACACATGACCATCACAATCACATTGGATTTGTTAAATTGAGTAATGTGTAAAATAAAAGTAAAACACTTTAACAGCTAAATGTATTTTATATCCTAATACATGTGCTAATACAGTGCAAAGTTGTGTGTGATAAATCAGGTTGTCTTGTTTGTATATTTCAGGCTGGTGGCGAAAATTGAGTGCAAGCGAGTGGGTGATCTGGATAAACAGACCATAGACTGGGCTTTTGAACTCACAAAGACCAACATGAAGGATCTGTATGTACTTGGTGAAATTTGCATTTAAATGTTTAGATGCAGACATTGATATTCTATGCAACAAATTGTAATATGTCAGTTTAATCATTCAGAAAAAAAATATGCTAGCCAGAAACATGTCACACTAGTTATAAAATCTGTAATATTCTTTTCAAATAGTTGCTTCTTTTCATCTTTTGATTACTCCTGTTTTTAGTCCCGTATCGGTCCAATTGGAGGGACTAGATTTCATCTGTGTATAGCTTTTTCATGTAGTAACAGATCAAGTTTGACTTTCATGGCAATTTACAGGGGACAATATTTCAAAATCTGAGGTAACCGGAAGTCGGTTCACGTGGTTTTTACCTAGGTAACCAATTGTTACGTGAATTATATTTGCGTAACCTGTAGAATACCTCATCGGTTACATCAAAGTTACGTTGAAATTATATTTTAAATACACAATTTTTAGCTCAAACATAAAGTTAAAACAAAATACAAAAGAAAACGTTTTATAAAACAGAAAACAGTTTCTTTAATGCTTGCAAATTGAAAGAAGTGACTTACAGAAATTTCTTTTGTTTTCGTACGATCGTAGCGTTGTAGATTTATTATTATTATTATTATTATTCACCACTTGCCATCAGGATCGCAAAAAGTAATTTTTAGTTGCCCGAATCTAAAAACCACTGTCCTCGGGCATCGGGCCACCGTATTCTAAAACCTTTGTGAAGCTTGCGGAAGTTAACACTATTGTAAAAGGATTAAATATCAGCCCAGTACTGAAACAAAATAGATACATTTGGAGGAAAAATGCCCATTCCCTGGTGCATGATTAGACTAATAATTTTCTTTTATAAATAAGAAATAAGGCTACCATTTGTCACTGATATGTAAAATTTAGCATACAGCAGATTAAACAAAAACCCACCAAAAACCCAAACAACAAATGTCCAGTTCCTCTAAACTACAAAACAGGCTACTCATTGGTGCATGATTAGATTAATAAAAATAAATCTTATAATAATGTATAAAGAAAGACCACAATTTGACACTGATATTTTGCGGTGGCGATGCTACTTTCACTTTATCGCTGGTACTTCTATACTACAGTGACGTTCCAAATGTTTGTTATTTAAAGCTCATTATGCGATGTTAGTATTTTTCAGCTTTTGTGACATTTTTGCATTTTTGTTTACGTTAAAACCGTTTTCAACCTTTGTAAAATTAAAGGCAATCCAATATTATGTCTACATATATTCCTTTAGAGATAAAATAGCAGCAGATAATTTAGGTGCATTAGCGGTCCGTGCATATTTCTTTAAAACGTTTGGCTCGTCTCTATTCTGAGCCTTCGGTCGCAAGTTACAACCGTTGCAATATACTGTTGTCTACTGGTTTGCCGCGCAATAAGTATCTAAAAATCAGTCTAAAAGATTGGTCGGAATACTAGTATTATGTCTGCGTTAATAAACTTCCTGTAATCGTGAAGTCTGTAAGTTTTAATTTCTGAACGTCTACAGGTCACGACGTAACCGATTTGCGGTTAGCGTAAATTTAATTTTGCGTAACCAACACGCGAACAGAACGGCGGTCCGCGTGAAATATTGTGCCCTGAATTTACCCATTTTTGACAGTTATGGCCCTTGAATGGCAGAGTTATGGCAATGTGAAAATTGGTTTTCCACTTTTTTCAGAATGCTTTGCCCTTTATCATGTACTGTTAGTGATCAAGTTTGACTTTCATGGCGATTTACCCATTTTTGACAGAGTTATGGCCCTTGAACTTGGGCAATGTGAAAATTGGTTTTCCAGACTTCTATTTTAGAAGCCCTTGAGATATTGAACTGATATTTTGTATATAACTTTATCATATACTGTTACAGATGAGGTTTAACTTTCATGGCAATTTACCCATTTTTGACAGAGTTATGGTCCTTGAACTTAGGAGATATGATTTTTTTTTTTGACTTTTGTTTTGTAATACCTGAAAATATTGAGATGAAATTTTGTATATAGCTTTATCATGTACTGTTACTGATCAAGTTGAACTTTCATGGTGATTTATCCACTTTTCACACATGTTTGTCCCTTGAGTTTAGGAGATACGAAAAATTATTGGGTCAGGTAGAGGATGTGTATTGCTTTTGCAGTACTCTCAAAATGCTTTTAACAAAAGAGTTCTTGAACTCAACTTAGTAACACATATAAAAGAATAAAAACATTTATTCATGTATTTATGTATTCAAGTTCTGGAAATCAGTGACTTATTGACATAAGTGTAAAAAAAACCCACCTAACTTTTATCTGGTAGCTGAACAAAATGGTCTTTTTAATGTCTTAGACTGTAGTTTTCATATTTGTTTGTATCTTGTTTTTCAAGGTATGCACAGAGTGAATGGGGCTGGAAGGACCGAGAGAAAAAGGATGAAATGATAGAACACAAGGCCTGGTATCTTGTGGCAAGAGATAACGATGACAAACCCATAGCATTTGTACACTTCCGGTTTGATATGGAATTTGATGAAGAAGTACTGTACTTGTAAGTAATGCTTTTCTTGTTAATATATGAGCCGTCACACGCGAAAACCTACAACTTAGCACGACATCAGAAACCGAGTAAACGCCTCTCAAAGAATGATGTCACATGTAAACGCGGAAGTAAAAGTTGACATGCTGTTCTCAGTTGGAGAAATAAAATAAAATATAACTTTAATTGTTTGTATTAAATACATCAACGAATACTGGTATGGGACACCACAGAGTCTGTTAAAATAGATTTAAATTACATTATCGTAAGCTACTGAAGTTTTTGCTTGTTTGCATTTTTGTACACACTGCAGCTTGTTTTCTTTGATGTCCAGTGTGCAGATTGATAATTAAAAAAAAGTTCAGTGTGTGAAAAAAAGTGTGCAATTTGAAATGGCAGAGCTGGGTGCTGTAAAATATATTAGGATGCGGGAAATTAAAGAAAGGTGGAGAAAAAATAAAGGGGGCGGCAAAACACAAAAATGGGGTGGCAAAATGCAATGGCGGGCTGGCCGCCCCGCTTCAATGGAGCAGCGAAAACACTTGTCTCATCAGAAACAATACTACCTGTATAAAATCATTCGACCTTTTGTCCGCCCCAAGTACCAGGATACAACATATCCTCTACCAACCAAAGAATGAAACGATATAGTTCGACAGTACGACACCAACAAAATATGAAAATACTCTATGGATGATACAGGAATAAAGTGGGTTGGGTGCGAAGTGTAACAGGAATTTGAAAAAAGGGGTGTGCAATGTTGTAGTTCGCTAAATTTCATGTCCATCTAATTAGTATTACATTCATGTATTGGATCTATAGATTTTTTTTTTTTTTTTTTAAATCGGAATATCTCACTTTAAAAAAACAACAACAAAAAAACAACCCATCAGAATATATAATTTAAAATACTGGATAAACAGAAAATTAAAAAAGTACTGATTCCAAATCGACTGTTTTTATTGAAATTGGGCGGGAAGTAACCTAGAATATGGTAATAATGTTGAAGTTTCATTTTGACGTCGTCTACTTTGATGTGGAAAAAGTGACGTCATTAACCTTCTGACTACTGCAGGCGAGATATCTCGCCCGACGTCACATCAGTCGATATACTGTAGGCCTACACTGTATACAGTGCATTCCCCAATTCATATTTCCCGCCGTTTTGCACACGACACTCACCGGAAACGGAAATATAATTAAAGAAAAAAGATTTTTTTTTCAAAATGGTGGTTTTTGTTTTGATTTTTTCAATTGAAAATACCTTGAAATTTTGAGTTCAAAAAGTGGTTTTCGGCAAGTATTTTCGCTTGACAACAATGGCGGCACGTCGCGGTAATTTTCAGGGATCGATAGCTGATTGTAACAGCTAATTTGATAATAAATTTGATCGTTTTACCAACAACGAAAATTAGCAAATATTGCAATATGAATCGTAGTTCGGGTTTAAAAAAAAATTCTGGTCAGAAAACCACTGTTATCGGGAATAATGGACATAAATACTGGACAGCTGGCCACAAATACCCGTAAGTAAACGCAACTTTTTCGATTTTTTGCCTAATTTTAATCACCATTAGCCGATCTAAAATAATAAAAATTACAAAAAAAAGACACGAAAATAATACTTACCGATTCATATATGAACTTTATTTCATGTATTTATGAAACATTTAAGTGAATATATGTGAGTAAAAATTATAAACTTGTACCCACTCAACGTGGTTTTTGTTCAAAATTAATCCAGTAGTCTAAAGGTTAATGCTGTATTTTTACAAGATATAATTAAGATAGAGCCCAAATACCTGAGATTTAGTTTTTTAAGGTTATTACCTGTTATTTACCACAAAAAAAGAAAAAAACATGTTTTTTTGCCAAGTTGTAGGTTTTCCCTTGTGACTGCTCATACATTGATTGTGCAGCTTTTTCTACAGTCATTTGCTAGTGAAAGATTCAGTATGATGCACAAAAGTGATTACAGACCTTGCCACTTATGGAGAACTATCACTGCCATTAGACTAGTTCAAAGAGAGTAATCTTTAGCTCATCTTTGCATGTGAATTTATAAGATATCAGTATGGTAACATCTTTAATGACTGCCCATAATCAAAATTAGCTGAGTAATTAATCACTCCCCTCAATTGTTTTTTTATCACCTTGAGGTCTGTGATTGGCAGAAATAGGCTACGATGTTTGGTGAAATTGTTTACAATTGCTATTTTTTGTATACTTTCAGATACGAGATACAGCTGGTTCCTGAAATTCGGAAGAAAGGTCTTGGGAAATTTTTGGTTCTTACCTTAGAACTTATGGCAAACAAGTAAGTGTTAATATATTGATGACAAACTTAATATATTGATGACAAACATCTCCAGTCAAACCTTAGGAAGATAATGTAGAGCTGTCACCTAACATTGGTTTTTAATTAATTTATAAAGAATTTTTTGTTACTAGAATTCAGGATTGTCTACCTACAATACAATGGCATAGTAACTTCAATTATTAAAAAATACAAACTAAGATGAAGTTGCATGAAAAATATAAATTCTTTAACTAAAACGTTAAACTTCAGTATATAAATTAGCAAACTTTGCATGAAATAAAACAAACAAACGCACGTTTCTTTGGCTAAAATGATAACTGTTAGATTGTTATTGGCATTAGTATTTGTGTTGAAAAAACAATGGCAGTAGTATTTGTGTTGAAAAAACAAAAACTAACATTTCTTTCACTATCATATTAACTGTCAGTTATTGACAATTGTATTTGTAACCACTTATTTGTTTGTTCTGCAGGTATGACATGAGAAAGGTTATGCTGACATCGTTTAAACACAACAAGGAAGGCTTTGACTTTTTTAAGGCATTGAAGTAAGTTTTTCTACTCTACAATTTTGTTAAGGCTTGCATTACTAAAATTAAGGTTTGTTTTGTTTAACAATACCTCTAGAGCTCATTAATTTATTAATCATCAGTCACTGGATGTCAAATATTTAGAATCTAAATCCCTGTGTATCCTCTAATCACTACATTCATATAGAAAAATACTGATTTTGAAATGAAAAATGTCCTTAGTTTATTTCAAGAAGCTAAATATAATGGTAAAGAATATTGGCTATACATCCATGGCTGTTAACTGTCCGTCGTGAGACGGATTTCCGTCGTCAGAGAAATTGTGGAAATAATGTTTTCAATAATTGTTTTTTTTTTTTTTTTAATGAGAATCACTTACGCCGTTTTCGGTTACCGTAATGTCAACCCGATCACTTCGGCCATTTCCTTTGCCCCACTGACCCCCCTTTAGGTACCCATCAGATGGGTATAATCTGCCATACATTTAGGGGCCGGTGAACGGTCCCATTCCCCTAACGTAAATTCCCAATCCAATATCAAACCTTTTCCCAATTACGACCCAACGGTTTCCCAATAAAGATTCCCAAACTTGCTCTCATTGTGAACACTTGAACTCATAAAAATGTTTACAAATTTAGCTTTCGTTTTGGTTTTCCGATTGATTACGAACACGTGATGAACAATTCTGACCTGGATATGCAAATTAGGTGTATCTTGTTTTGATACAGTCTGTTGTGTCGTAGTTTTTAGTAATAATGCCTACATTGTCTGATATAATACAGTTTTGGTAGAAGAATACAACTTTTTGTTTTAATTCATCCATTTGCGTTAACACATATTTGGGATCTATCGCAACACATCCAATCCGCTATTTACATAGTCCGAACGGACGTAGAAAGTAAAGTATTGACTTAATGTGCACCCTGCACTGTCATTTGCTGTGCTATTTTAAGCAGACGATCTTATTTTGTAAAAATGTGTGTACATATGTTTTGTTTCGTTTTCAAATATTTTATTATTTTCTTTTATTTTTTTAAAATTATTTTTGGTATGGTTTTTGTAATTAAAAAAACAACAACGTTACTACAGTAGTTGTAAATTGAGTGAAAAAACCCCTTTAATTTAAATGTGCTACTCACTCCCTTTGAAGTAATGGCCGTACCCGATGTCACATCATGTGACGAACAGCACGTGCGAGTTTGAACACTGTTACAATGTAATAGTTCTGCGGGGAGATTATTAGATAGCGTATTATAGATATTGAAACTTAATAAAGTTGATCCGGTCAAATATAACATTTACCGACCAGCGGTATGTTACTTCTTTATTATTTACGATTGAATAATGGGTCATTCGAGAACTACCCAACGTGCACTGAGGAGAGTGGGAATTATGGGATGTGTGACGAAACGTAATTGGGGGGTGGGGATGGTTATTGTGCAACGTAATGTTAATTCATGAAGTAAAATGCAACCAGTCATTGCCATTTTATGTTAACATATATGTATTACTAAAGACCCCAAAGTAAAATATGACACGGTCACAAAACGTTACAAGGGGAGGGGGGTATTAAAACTGCAAGATTTTGCATTACGTATTGTTAAATGGACACAAAGATCAACAAAGGACTATTCCATATTAGCGTATTACAGTATCAGACATTGGCTTTTACCCCAATTTTTAACGACCCCCTCCCCCTCCCATAATGAATTTGCAATAGCACAAGGGCCACCCGATGTAAATGTATTTGAATATTTGATTTGCCATCCATTAGCTGGCGGTAAAGCCTAAATAAATAATATCGGGTAATAATGCAAACTTTAAAAAACATACCCGTAGCTTATGAAAGAATACCCCAACAAATGTCAGCCTAATAGGACTATTTCCATTAATATAGGTTCACTGCAGGACCCATCAAATTAATGTTTTTGTCCAATAAAAAAAAATAACAGGGTGTGGGATGGGAGAAATACATGTTTAAAGTGGACTGCAATTATCATATAAAACACTACCAGTTTGAATGCCCTGTACCTTGAAATTTCAGTCACAACATTTTACTTTTGTTAACAGCCATGTACATCATATGTGGATGATTCTTTTAGGTATGACGTTGACGAGATTTCACCAGAAGCTAGAGTGTTTGAAGAAGGCTATGACTATATTATAATGAGCAAGTTGACAAAGTTTGGCAAAGAGCAAAAAGCCAAGGAGGATGCGATGAATGAATTGGAGGAAAATAATCAGGAAATAAAAGAACAAGTTACCAGCTGATGAAATTCAGTGTTAAAAATCACAGTGCTAAACAAATTCAACTTACACATTGTAGTAGTCAGTGAATATCTCAAATAAACTGGTTGAATGAATGTATTCATGCATTGATATAATCATGAATGGAACTAAAATAACATTTTAATTGAAGTATATTTATTACAAGTTCATTAATAAAGGAATTTATATCTCAACAGCAGATACATAATTGTGTATGTAAAATTTAATTTAACCTACTGGTAAAATGCAAACATTTATGAGTAGTTATCAAGTTCTGATGTTCATGCACTTTAGTGTTAATTGAAAGACAGTAACTTAAGAATGATCTGGTGCAACCCAAATTCAATATTGGTTTCATAGTGTTCCATGGATGAAATATACTGATAATTACGTTCTCTGGAAGGGTTTGGTCAGATGGAAGCAATATCATCATGAGTGTGTACACAATTTACCACCATGTTTTTAGTTGGACACCAATATCTGACGGTTTTTAACTACAATAGTAATGTGAAAGCCATTAAAAACTAAATACATGTGGGTTTTAAATTTTTGCCAAGCAGAAGAGTTTAAACTCCAAAATACTTCCTCGATTTTTTGGCAAGTGCTATTATGAGAAATGACTTGTTCGGTCTCACACCCACATCCAACTTCTTTTAATAATCCAGTAATTATATTTTAAATAAATATGGGCCAATAGATACAAGGCTAGCTCTGGGTGAGCAGAACAATTTGTCAAATTATCTTCTTCATATCTTGCTTCAGAAACGGTTATTTTCCAACAAAATAACAGGCTGTGTGAGAAATTATTTCGTTATGTATGTCAGTGTTATAAGTGCTTGTTTTTAGTAAGGTCCAAGGTAGGGATAGCTCTGGGTAAATTGGGAATTTAATTATTAAAGTGAACAAATTGCAGAAACTGTTTTCTAACAAAATATCAATTATAACTTGAAATTATTTCAACAAATTGAAATAAAATTTAAAGTGCCTGAGCTAGCCCAAGTCGAATGAGTCACTGTAGATCAAAGTGTCCAAATAACTGTTAGACACCAAATGGCAGTGGTTCAAAATGTTGAGGATGATTAAAACAAATTTTCTTTTATCTTTAATGGAACTGGCCTTGAAGTGCCTGTACAAGTTATGAAAGTTTTCAAGAAAAACCCTCATCGATGAAGCTTTGTGCTGTTTTGTTCATTTGGTCAGTACTAAATCCTTCAAAGGTGAAACTATCTTACCCAGCCAATTTTCCAATGTTCCTATTTCTGGTGACACTTGTGTTAAAGTGTTTTTAAACACTAAGGCATATTTTTCACTATTTGATCCGTTTTTGATCGTTCAGACATTACTTACATTTTATTGTTTAGATCATCCATTTCCATACGCCTGGGTTTCTGGTCATCCTGGTGTTTCTAACACCCAAGAAATGCATTTTTTATTATTTTTTTAAATGTATATACTTATGAGAGGCACCTGTTTCACTCTGTTGCAACTTTATTCAAATGTTTTATAGGTTTGTAGAATTAACCAAACTTTGTGTCCATTTTGACAGGTTAAAACTAGGGTCTGAGACTTTAATAATAAACTCAAGTTTGCCTGCAGTGTATAGTGATTTCCCTAGAAATTTGTCAAGGCATGGTAGACCAAACACTTTTGGGGCATTTTCACCATTTTCGGGGCACTTGTATTTCATTACAAATACACAAAAAATTATTGAAATAAACATTAATGTAATTCATGTGCTTGCTTTAATAAATGAATGGCAAAAGATATAAAAGGCATATTTTATTAATTAATAATACCTTTTTGAATTAATTACTGAAAAAGGCTTGTTTAATCTCAGGGCAGCATGGTGCTGATGAAGGCAAGATGGCGTTAGACTATTGAGGCATTGTGCTGCACCATGCTAAAACAAGCTAGGGAAAACACTAGTGTAAGCTTTGTGAACTAAGGAGTCAAACTGTAACAGAATGTTATTGGCCATGAATATTTTCTAAATAAAGAAGTCGATATTTTAATGGGCATTGTTTTCTTTTACTCACAGATTGTACATTGTTTTAGTAAACATGTTGAAGAACTAGGAGTAATGCATGGTTTCATACTTGTCATTTCATTCACTTCTATGGAATGCAATATCCTGTCTGTGGAAAGTTTAAATAATAATAATAATAGATTTGTATTTCAGATCAATGATCCATAGAACATATTTAAACATCACATACAAAACTGATTACATAATAATACAGTAGTTTGTGCCAACAATTTACACATACAGATTTGACGTACGCACTTGTACACCACAGATGGGCAAGTAGGTCGTTTGAGGTTGTTTCGATTATGCTCTTCAGCAAATATCAAAGTTTTTTACTTGATGACTGACAAACATCTTGCTGGCACTGTATGGTCGTCGTCGTCCAATCATCCATTGGTATTATTATTGATCCTAACTGCTTTGCAGATCATTCAATAGCCCATCCACAAAATTAATGCCCAGTAAGTGTAGTTAATTTGGTGTTGTCAGACATTTGGTTCCAAAGCAGTGCAGTGAACATGTACATACATTCATATTTGTTTCCATGCTTCTATTAAATTACAGTTCAAGCACGCTGTCTTGGAAAACTCGGCTGTCTGGGTTGTCTGTACATAATAGTGGGTTAGTGAAAGAGAAGTTGGGTGTATTGGCCTTAATCTTGCCCATCGAGGTGGGAACTGATACTAGGATACTCTGAACCCACCATTGTCAAGTCTGACGACTTAACTATACCACAGAGGCCAGTGTAGCCAAACACTTAGGAAACAGCCTGATATTATTTCATAGCTCTGAAATGTCTTTCCATTTCAGATAACAATTTGTGTGGACAGGGGTTAAATTGATTTCAGTACATTCAAATTCTGGGGTGTAGCCAGGGAGGAAAAAATGCCGAGGCAAACCCAGACCTGTAAAATAAATGGCGTGGGAAAAATAAAACTAAATCTGGGGAAGTTCCAGGAGACAAGCAGCCTCATCTGCCTCATGCTGGCTACGCCACTGAAATTTGATGACAACAGAAGTGTTTGGATGGAAAATAAACCCAATGTTTGCCCAAGCTCTTCATCTATTTTCCACTAGCCCTTGCAGTTTAAAAACTCACATGTATCGGAGTATGAATTGGGAGAGGAAATGTGTAGGGTACATACAGCTTCACCAGTTTCAATAGTTTTTTGGAGAGGGCACCAAATTGAAAATGAATTTATACATGTACAGTGAAACCTGTCAAAACTGTGGACATTATATGTATCGGATTTAAACCAGATCTGGTGTTTAGACGGTCATGTGTTATAATGTAAAAAATTTGGGACCATGAAACTTGGCTGGTTTTGACAGGATTCTGGTACTTCAGGGTCCAGTTTTGACAGGTTTCAGTGTGTCTCTATCTCATGGTCCATTCCTCAACGTGGTGAGGTAGCTTGCATGTCTCAATTACTTTTTATTGCCAGCTGGAGCATCTGGTAGGGTCACCCAAGCTGGACTGGTCAAACTTAGGGTAGAGACTAGACCAATATAGACCAGGCAGACTGAGGACACTTGTCAAGAAAGACGACTTGTCTAGGAGAAACAAACTGCAAAATCAAAACTGCTGGAGAGGCTCAGAATCCTAGAAAGAAAACTCAAACCATGTCCACTTAAGTCCGAGTACAGAAGCTATGCGTAAGCATTAGTGTGAAAACTGAAACCGAAAAGGAAATGTCTGTACATGCACCAAGCTCTATGATCATGATCACTGTATGTATCTATCTATATATACTCTTCAAAAAAAGAAACGCAAAAGGGTACAAATGGGTTATAACTCCGATTTTATGTTTCCTACCGGTTCATGCTTTGTGAATATAAGGTCATTGCATGTCCCAAACACATTCCCACGGTTACATTCGATAAAACGCAGCTACTGTAAAATAAAGTTTCAAAATGTGAATATTCGCAAAAACGCAGCCACGTGCAAACCATGTCACCACTGCACGTGCGTTGTCTGCACGTGCAACATGAACACCGACAGTATAAAAGTGCAGGGTGTTCGCTTGCCTGGCCTCTGTATCTGGCCGACAGTTGACAATCCAGGACATGCCACGTCTCAGTGAACCGCAGAGAAACAATGCCATCGGCCGACTAGACGCAGGCGAATCCAGAACGGCCGTTGCCAGGGCATTCCATGTGTCCCCAAGCACCATCTCCAGACTGTGGGACCGTTACCAGCAACATGGATCAACTCGTGACCTCCCTAGATCCGGTCGACCACGGGTCACTACCCCCGGGCAGGACCGCTACATCCAGGTACGCCACCTTCGGGAATGATTGACTACTGCCACCTCCACAGCCGCAGCAATACCAGGTTTGCGCAGGATATCCGACCAGACCGTACGGAACCGCCTACGTGAGGTAGGAATTCGTGCCAGACGTCCAGTTCGAGGTGTCATCTTAACACCACAACACCGTCGACTCCGACTGCAGTGGTGCCAGATTCATCGACAATGGCCTCAACTGCGATGGAGACAGGTGTGGTTCAGTGACGAGTCCCGATTTCTGCTCCGACGTCATGATGGAAGATGTCGCGTGTATAGGCGTCGTGGTGAACGTTATGCGGCAAACTGCGTGCAGGAAGTGGACAGATTCGGCGGGGGTAGTGTCATGGTGTGGGCAGCCATCTCACACACTGGCAGAACTGACCTGGTCCACGTGCAGGGCCACCTGAATGCACAGGGCTACATTGACCAGATCCTCCGGCCACACATCGTTCCAGTTATGGCCAACGTCAACGCAGTGTTCCAACATGACAACGCCAGGCCTCACACAGCACGTCTCACAACGGCTTTCCTACAGAACAACATTAATGTCCTTCCTTGGCCATCGATATCACCAGATTTGAACCCAATTGAGCATCTATGGGACGAGTTGGACCGACAGCGACAACCACAGCCCCAGACCCTGCCCGAGCTGGCAGCAGCCTTGCAGGCCGAGTGGGCCACCATCCCCCGGGACGTCATCCGTACTCTGGTTGCTTCAATGGGCAGGCAGTGCCAGGCAGTTGTCAACACACGCGGAGGCCACACCCGGTATTGACTCCAGATGACCTTGACCTTGGTGGTGTGTCCTATCACTTACTCACAATGGACTAGAGTGAATTGTGAACAATCCTCCAACATTTGGTAATTATCGGACTCACCATTCAATAATTAAATCAATTCTCCAAATGTTACGACAATGTGGTTTTGCGTTTCTTCTTTTGAAGAGTATATATATATATATATATACATATGGCGTTTTGTGATGAAACATATAGTCAATTTTCTTTAGATAATTTGCCAAGTGTAGTTCTTGAAGGTACAAGATGAATCTTGTGTTCCCATGAACTGTGATTTCTTGCAACACAGATAAGACAAATTGGGCAATATAGGACAGTCATGAATTCAAAATGAATTAAAGCAATACAAACACTGACTAAAAAACCCGGGCGAGGGACATAGCCCAGTGGTAAAGCATTTTGCCTGATGCAGTGTCTAGGATCGATCCCCATGAGTGGGCCATTTCTCGTTCCAGCCAGAGCACCAAGACTAGTATGTCAAAGGCTGTGGTATGTGCTATCCTGTCTGTGGGATGGTGCATATAAAAGATCCCTTGCTACTAATGGAAATATGTAGCAGGTTTCTTTAAGACTATATGTCAAAACACCAAATGTCTGACATCCAATAGCCGATGATATCAATGTGCTCTAGTGGTGTCATTAAACAAAACAAACTGACAAAAAAACAACAATGGTACCTTCATGTTTTGGCAGATTTATTGGTATACAGAAGGATCACACATTAAATCAAAAATATTCTGGATACATGAACATATCAGATTATCAATAACAGTTCACTATGATCAATGACCATGTAACCTGTGTTCTGATAACATTTCAACACCTACACCGAACTGCAAATATTCAAAACATAGGCTATAAAATAAAATAAAAATGTTTTAAAAACCCACATAAAACTTCCATAAATATATCATTTTTTCAAAATCACTGTCCAAAATATTTAATTTGGTTTCAAGTATGGCAGTGAAGAAAAATACACTTGATAATATTACTTATGTTTGAAATTCAAATCATCAAACAAACTGACAACACTGATAAAATTAATCAAGGTATGAAAATAAAGGCTCTCACACAACAAATACAGAATGTTTTTTTAAATAAAATACTCAGTTGTGTTTGAGGAGTAAAAATGTGCTGACGAAAATGAGATGATTCCAACTATTTTCCACAAATTGGTGTGAAATTCCAAGTGTTTTAACAAGAGACAGTGGTGGCCATCAGGATTTCATGTGAGCCCAAATAATACTTTAATGATCCCGGTGCAAACCATATGCACCAATGATCTATTTTGGTGGATTTTTATATTCAAGACATTTCATTGTTTAACATTTTGTCATCCATTCAAATGTTCCCAAATAATTTAAAATGATAGTATCTTTGCTAATGAGATTCTAAATCAACTCTAAAACTACCAACAATTGAGTAAATGTCCCTGCCCATATTAATTAACGTTATGACCAATAGTCTCTTAAGTAAAAATGTAAAGCTCATCAAATTACGTTTGTACATGGTAGTTGTTTGAAATATCTTAACTTGCTAAAACACTGATAAATGGCATAAATCAAGAGGAGTAACATTCCTTTTAAGACAAATAGGGCACAAGAAACATTTTCAATATAAAGCAACGGATGAAATAAAAATGTCCGAAATTGGAAAGATAATTGTTTTGTAACTACTAATACAGTGCTATTTTCTTCAAGGAAAATAATAGAATTGTTCAACATTAAGCACTGCACATATTAAATTTTATGACAAACTTAAACAATATAATTCAGTTATAAATTTGGGGCAAGAATACATTTTCTAGCCAAAAAAGCTAAGAAATCATAATAGTTTTAATATATATAACAAAATACCCTTGAAATACTAAAAATAAAATATACACTTGTAACGAGATTCACTGTAAAACAATACTTTCCTTGATGCAAGATTCCATCAACAGTAAATACAAAATAAATGTATGCCTAGGTTAAATGCAATAGCAGAAGTACTGACCAATGGTATACATGTAAACTAGCAGTCAAAATATAAACATCTTCCTACAAAAAAAGTCATACTGCTAACCGACAAAAACCTCAACCTTGCTAGTAATACTGGTATATACATTGGATGTTATAAATACAGACAAACATTGTCGTCTTAACCTTTATTAATTCATCAGGCCACGGCACCTTGGTCCAATGGTCCAATTCTCTCGATCATGCTTATCTGGAGTTTGATGGCTCGGTCCCTCCAACATCAAGATGATAACATTTGATTGCATACATATCATTTGGTGTTCATTTCAAAGCATGTTAAACAAAAAACTAAATTTGTTTTCAAAATTAAACTTTAGGTTGTGACAAATTCAACTAAAGGCAAAACATTATTATTTAATTAAACTAAATTACTGATACAAAAAAAAAAAAACGAATACCGCAGCATACGCTATAATGTATGTGATGTACAAATATTATAAATTATTATGCAAATGATTATAAAAATTAATTTAGTTAAGTCAGCAGCATAAACGTACTAGTGGCATTTATTTAAATTTTCGACGTTTTGAACAACAGCTGATAGTTCCCAGTGCGACAGCACAAGAGTATCTTTTATCAATCAAAACAGAAGTGTGCAAGTATCCATGATACATAGTTTATGAAGTAAGTGACTTGTACCATGCCTAAAACTGAATTTTCATGTCGAGATAATCATGTCTAGTCAACTTCAATTTCCAATGCATACTAAGTAACTTTTAATAGTAAAAAAAATAATAACTGGGTGATGGAAGGTTCAAGGACCCCCCACCCCCATGTGAAATATCCCTGAACAAGCCTTATACTGTACACCAACACAAAAGCTTACATTTTGTGAACAAAACGTAACATATTTAACAGTATCTCATAAAATTGTGAATCTTATATATAGATAAAAAGAAATGTTTGTAAAGCCTATACATACAAATTTTGACAGGCTAAAACCAGTCTTGACAGAAATATTTTAACCACTGCTAATAACAAAATTGGAGATTAATGGAACAGCTTTAAGTTCAAAAAGGGGGTTATACCATTCATGCTGTCCTAGTACCCGAAAGCTGTCATCATTATGAATGTGTACTTTTAAAAAGAAAGTACACTGTATTTCAAATATAAATTGACCAACAAAGAAATTGGGATACTTTGTTTCAACATACTATTAATACCCAAAAAAATTAAATGGTTATAATATTTGGAACATTTGTTGATGTATTTTTCGTTGTTTTATTTAAAGATTTTATACCTCCTAAGATGAACACCATCATCACATTTGGGGTATGAACAAAAAATCATCAGCAAACTGTAAATCAGTGAAGCCGTTCTCGCATAATTTTGCAGATGATTTGTTTTTGTTCACAACGAGATGAGCATAAAAGAAATAACAAGACAATACTTGTAATTAAATTTGAATCATATTACCCGGTAGCTAATAATAACATTAAAACTGCATACTTTATTTTGAATTATTTTTGGTGCATAAACAATAATGCTCAATAAGACAACTTGCCCATATAAAATGACGTCATCACACATGACATTCCCTGACAACATAATTTTTATGTTCATCAAGAAATGAACAAACTCCCGTTGCTACATCTGAACCAATGGGATGTTATGTTGTAATGAATGTAATGGAAATATAATTATTAGTTATTACAATCAATATATTATTATTATGTACCATGCACTAGTATAATTTCACTCTTAACACAAATAATAAAGTGTTTATAAAACACAATTCTTATCAGTTTTACAATCTTTTGGCAACCGGTATACAAAATTTGATGATTATTTGCATGCATTAATTACTACCTATGTCCATACTGTGAAAATCTGGATCTTTGAAACACCAGATACTAAATTTTAAAGACACGGCCTGCTATATGTTGGAATTCAAGCAGACTACCAATTTCAGCAGTAGCAGATCCAAGTTTAGCAATTACAAATAAATGCCATAGATAAAACTGTTGAATCATTATCAAATTTGTCAAGAGACGTCAAAGTATGTATTGTGTATGTTTAGTCTCTGTTCATATATTCATTATAATTGTATTAAATATGATCTTCCACATAAGAAACCCAGTTAATTGTTGTACTGTGTCTGTATTATTACCGTAAACCAGATTAATATTGCAACATGTTTTTTGTTGGGGGGTTTTGTGTGCAAATATGCACTTAGAGTATATTCACGATGTGTAAATTTTGCGAATTACTATAATTTTGCAAATGACCGTTTGTATGTGCCAAAAAATAACTTGTCAATTAGGCTAATGTCAGGCTGGAAGACCACACTGCTGGTGTAGTTATAAAGTTACGGAGACTGATCCAAAATCGACAACACATCAAGTGAGCGCTTTACCACTGGGCTATGTCCCACCTCCCCCAACCCTAGAAAATAATGCATGCATATAAATTTTGTGACTTGAGGTTCACCATGTATGACACAGAATTATTTCGCATCCATTATTTTTCATGGTTTGCACTATGTCAGTAAAGTTATGTCTAAATCCTATATCTTTGAGAAAAAAGTTACACAAATATCATAAAGAGCTAAACCTGGGATGCAGAAAAATACTTCCATATAAAGTTCACTGGGACTTGTAGAAATTATTATACAAATATTAAATGGCGTTTTTACATTTGGTATAAGAAATTGTATAAAAAGGTAATAATATATGTGAAAATTATACTCAATTTAGCAAAAGCTTTCACAGATCTACATCTTATTTAAACCAGTTAACATATATACATACATTTATTAAAAAAGTATGTCAGTTAAAAAATATTTTACTTCATTGAAAGTGTAAATGTCAATTTCAGAAAATCAAAAACCACAATTGATGGAAAACATATTTCAATACCCACACTGGACAGTTAACAGTCCTTGAAAAAAAAAAAAAAACTTAATATATTACATTGCTCAAAATATAACAACTTCGTGATAAAGTATGCAAACCCACAAAATATTTCTAGAATAAAATAATATAATAGATCACGTTTAATGACTAGAAGTATTTAGTTGTTTATTTCAGTCAGTCTGTTGCCCTTACTGTACTAAAATGAAATGGCTACAGCATTGGTGTTCTTATGTTAATTACATATTGTTCCTCCCATGCCAAATAGCATGAATGATCCATCTGTTTAGGACATTAAATCTACCGTTTAGGTAGTCATTACTTGAGATTATTACAAGATGAGAGCAATAGTGGTACTAGTCACAAGTCAGAGAATGAATGACCATGAGAGTGGAGAGTGTGGAGAGTGTGGAGAGAGAGAGAGAGAGAGAGAGAGAGAGAGAGAGAGAGAGAGAGAGAGAGAGAGAGAGAGAGAGAGAGAGAGAGAGAGAGAGAGAGAGAGAGAGAGAGAGAGAGGAAGGAAGTGAGCAGACCCTGTGTTCTTGTAATATTTGAATATTACAATACTAAATAAAATGCTTTACCCGAGAACCAGTGTGATTATAAATCCACATCAAACGAACCAGCCACCTGGCCTGGCTACATATCATTGCATAGTAAGTTTGTTAGTGTGATGTGGGTTAAGAATACATAATTGTACAGGTGTGGATAAAAATCAAATCCTCTTTTCTTCAGCAGGTGTCACATAGTCCATGGCAGACAACTGTCAGTGGACCTGAATAATGGAATCTCTCGCTTTACCAACTCCAATCCACCAAACTAAAAATGCAAACAAAAACAGTCATGAAAACAAGAAGTCACAGACCAACAGTGACTAAATAAACAGTTTGTTTTGTTTAATGACACCACTAGAACACATTGATTTATTAATCACCTACTATTGGATGTCAAACATTGGTTAATTCTGACATGTAGTCATCAGAGAAAACCCACTACATTTTTCCTAATGCAGCAAGGGATCTTTTATATTCACTTTCCTACACAGGAGAGCACATACCACGGCCTTTGTCCAGGTGTGGTGTACTGGTTGGAATGAGAAAAAACCCAATCAGTTGAATGGATCCACAGAGTTGGTTTGATCATGCGAAGCAAGCACCTCAAATGAGTACTCAACCAAGTGAGCTGAATCCCCCACCCCATCCAACTTATTATATTGTGTACTGATGGTCAAATTTCAATTTGATACATGGCTTAGGTCTCACTACACAGATGTCATCTGCCATTGAAACCCATGTTAAATTGCCCAACTTCAAACGAAGATTGCCAATAGAACGGGTTCTCATTGGCACTAACAACATACACCATTGCGAACATACATTATATAAGCATTTATTTTCACTCTAAAATTGAGAACATTTCCGTCTCAGTTTTTTGCTATATGACCGCATCTGGTTGTAGTACCAGTCTGAACAGGTGGTTCATTAACCGATTCACTTCGGCTGTCACTTGCGCTGTACACCCATGTCCCAATAGGTCGATGCACAATATTACAAAATAACATGGGCAAAATACAGCCAGAAGGCTTACCATTAAACATACATATTGTTTTAATTCTTCACCATTTCCTAGAAGTGAATATGTGAACCATAACATGTGTCACAATTAGGAACTATAGTGGACCGTCATCAATGAACTCTCACCCGGAAGTGATCTGTGTAGTGAGACCTTACTTTCATCATGCAACAAGTAATGTAAAAAAAATGCTACACCTGTGAGAACCTACTCAACAGTCGATTGTCGCACCATTTTCTTTTTACATTGCCCACAATTTGTTTCTAGGACCAAAAAATACTTTTTTTTATATCGCTTTGAGTGTTATTTCTTTTACTCCAATGTTTAAAAATTTCCTTTGCATGTACCCTGACTACCATTCTAAGGATTATTCAATATGAGATTTTTTTCCCAAGAAATCGACAGTGGCTGTGCAGTTTCACAGTTTGAGTAGGTTTTTAATGATATAAAGTATTATTTGACATCACTTTTTGTATCATAAAGTTATATAAGATAATGAAACCTGTACTATCATTACACAACATAAAAAGACTGGTTTCGAAACAAATTTCACTGATCTGTAATCCATACTTTTTCTACTATTCAACTTTTAAAAAGTGGAACTTCTTTTTTTTTTAATCATACAATATAAAAATTATCCCAAATAAATGTAAAAATATGAAATACGACACTATATTAACTAGGATAATCAGCCTTTAAACCTATTGATCTCCATATTGCAATACAATTATATATATATTATTAAAATCAATCTTGATGATTCCGTACCTTTGGAGTTTATATTTTTTTAATTGACTTTGACATAAAAAAGGTCTCCACTATAATAAGTAATTGGCTAAACATTGTATTTAACTATCAACTTTTGACGAAAGTGTTTTTTATGAATAGCTTACCAGGAACACCAACAAGATCCTCTATTGCTTTGCAGTAGTCTTGCGCTTCACGCGGCAGATCAGCAAATTTACGTGTTTCTTCTGTATTGGTTCTCCACCCAGGGAACGTTTTATACTCAACCTCCACTCTCTTTAAATTCTCATCGGACGCTAGGAAGATCAAAAGCAATTTTCAGTAATCTTAATATTTCATCATTATTTCCTAAGGTCCAAAACACACTGAAGCCGGGTCTGGCAAGTGTGGCAAAGATGCCATGTCTGGTTTATTTTGACTTCTGGGTCTCTAACTGTGACATGTTTTCAATATATATTAATGTGTTTATAATTTTAGATACATTTACTTCTATAAACACCAACAATAAGTTTGAGAAATCCACGAATTAATATTCATCTTCCCTATTTATTAAGAAAAATGAATGAGTAAGGTTCAAACATTGTGCAGCTGCTAGTCTGGCAATGTTAAAATATAGTGCATGTTCCATGTCGTCTGTTACCAGATCTGTAGTTCGCGCCAGCCCAGATGTTGCATGTTTTGTTGTATTTGATTCAGTGTGTTTAATTTTTACTGATACCACACTTACCAGACCCAGACCCGGTGTGTTTTGTGCCTTAATGTGAATATTTTTCAACAATGATAGTTTGCATTATTTTTTTAGTTTTAGTTGAACAACATAACAATTTAACTTGGTTCACAAATTCACAATGAAACTACACTGTCGATAAGATTAGGATAGTGAGAAAATCTCCATTTCATCAATTTCATTATAATTTTTCACATCTTGAATATAATCCAGTGAAACCTCTCAAAACCGGACACTCTATAAACCGAATTCCCTAAAAACTGGACGGTCCTTTTTTAAAAATCAGTACATAACTTAACCTGTCTAAACCAGATACCTCTTAAAACTGGACATTTTACATGGTCCCGAGGGTGTCCGGTTTAAGAGGGGTTTCACTGTACAATAATTTTATAAAGAATATACATACCTGGAAATGTCTCCAGTTTTTCCCCATCCAAATAGTAAGCAACTCCTATTTTGATTTCATCAAACACATCCAATATATCCAGCTTAGTTATTGCTAGACTGTAAAATGAACAAAATTTATTTCTGTGCTGCTTGAATCAATATTAGTTCCAGGCAAATTAAACAAATTATCCATGTAATGTGATTCGTTTTTTATTTCTTTTTCTGAACATTCTAGCTCAAGAAAAGAAAAAACGCCCCAAAACAAAACCCCACTGGCTATAGTGCCAAATGTAAGCACAATAGACTGTCTAATCCAGATTCAAAGTGGGACCAATGAATTGCCCTAGTAAACCCAGAGCACTGATATTAGACCGATGTCACTCAAGCAATTGTCACAGAACAAGACTCTGTGCCAGTTTAGCCAGTGCATCACGACTGGTATATCAACGGCCGTGGTATGTACTACCCTGTCTGTGGGATGGTGCATATAAAAGATCCCTTTCTGCTAATCGAAAAGAGTAGTCCATGAAGTTTGACGCAATATAACCGTAATTAAAATGTGTTGAGTGCGTCGTTAAATAAAACATTTTTTTCTTTTTTTCTGTGCCAGTTTAAACAAAAATTTTGATTACACATGGGATCCAATGTATATGAAAATTATTATTTACAATAAAATTTAAAGTCACAGACCCTAGTTTCAACCCCTAAAAATGGATACGAAAATTAGTTGATCTATAAACCTGTAACACATTTCGATAAAGTTATAATAGAGTGAAAAAAAAGGTCTGTGATGTTGAAATATCTTTAAAAATAGATTAGAACCCAACTCCATAACCATTACATCTTAGATGAGCATGTTTTTGTTTTTTTTAAATACTAAAAGTGCATTTTGTGGTAGTAAAAACACCAGGATGACAAGAAACAGTCAGGGTAGGGTGTATGAATGTATGAAAATGGATAATCTAAACAATAGAATCTAATTAATGATCACAAACAGCTCTAATAGTGAAAAATATGCTGTAGAATTTAAAAACTAGGGTCTTTCACAACTTACGATGTGAACCCGTTCACCATGTGTGAAAACTTGAGCATGACAGCATCGAGCCAACCACAGCGACGAGGACGCCCTGTTGTCACGCCAATCTCTCCACCGCGAGTCGCAAGCAACTGACCCAGGTCCTGAAATATCAAAACAACATGTCAGTGTGCACATTTTAGGCAAACCCAGGAGCCCAATAATCATAAAATGATGTTGAACTCTTTCTTTTTTTTCCCCCATAGCATTTGTCTGATGGTGTAAAATATGCTTCACAGTAATATGTACTTAATATTTCTAAACAAGAACTTATTGTCATAGAGAATTTTCAGTTTTGTCATTAGTAGATGTTTATTCAAAGAGTTTAAATTCTGAATGTTAAATTTCCAAAATTTAATAAACTATGAGATAAAAACTCAAGGAATAGATACATGTTTGCCTCATTTAGCCGAGCTAAGACTTTAAATTTTGAATGTTAAATTTCTAAAAGTTAATAAACTAACAGATAAAACCTCAAGGAAAAGATACATGTTTGCTAAATAAATTTTGAATGTTAAATTTCTAAAATGTAATGAACTGTCAGATAAAACCTCAAGGAAAAGATACATGTTTGCCTCATTTAGTTGAGCTCACCTCTTTCAATTCAGTAGGAAATCCACCTTTTCCCACTCTTGTCAAATACGCCTTGACAACACCAAAAACATTACCCACATTACAGGGAGGAATACCGAGACCGGTGCACACACCTCCCACACTGCAGTTTGATGATGTAACATACGGATATAGACCTGAAATATACATAGAGCATAACAAACAAGTTACTAGTTATGACCAAACTTAAGTCCCGAGGGAAATAATGTTTACATACAAACCACTTTACATACTGTTCTGAGTATTGCTATAACTTTGTATTTTATTACTGTTCATGGATAATAAAGAAAAGTTCTATTTATTATATTTATAAAAAATATGTAATGAATTGTATTTAACTCTTTGGGGTCGAATCCCGACTGACGTCGTGATTTTCATTTACGCGAAAAGTCGAGTCCCGCCTGTACGCGTTGTTTACAACTAGCACTAATTGTCGAATGCCGACTGGAGGCGTGACCCAACTTAAATGTAAAACGAAAGTTCATTGGACAGTATAATTACTATCCAGCTTTAGCAATAGGTTGAAGGTCAATTTAGTGACCAATAGAAAGCGTTGTTACAACTGGCTTCATTAAATAAACCACGTGTTTCCTTCCGAAATTTCTTTGCATTGAAAAAAAATACAAAATGGAAAATGGCGGCTTTTTTGATTCGGAAAATGAAAGCACTTCTGATTTCGATGGCTTTACCAACGATGATCTACCTGATGAAACGTTTGATTTAGATGAAAGATATAATAGTTCTGATGTGGATCTGAGCAGCGATAGTGATGATTTACCTCTGTCACGGCTTCGAAATGGACACAATCGTGAAAATGGCAATGAAGAAATCGAACCAGAAACCCCAAATCGAACTACATCGTGGAGTCCAGTCCTGACTGATATACAAGTAGATGCGTTTGTGCAACCTGTCGGTGCTGTAAATATTCTTGGAAATGATGCAAAAGAAATAGATTTTTTTGAACAAATTTTCCCCGACGAGTGGTATGTGAAAATAGCCCAAGAGACTAACAGGTATGCACAATCAAGAATCGAACAAAATGGCGACGACCCAAAATGGTTTGCAACAAATGCGGATGAAAATTCGAGCATTCATTGGATTCAACATTCTTATGGGAATTGTGATTGCACCCACTCAGGACATGTATTTTTCGATGGATGCATTTTTTCGACCAACAGGTATGTCTGATCGTATTACGCGTGACCGCTTTGACAAGCTTTGTCAGTATTTTCACGTTTGTGATATTTCAACAAATCCTGACCGCGGACAACCTGGACATGATAAACTGGCTCATGTTCGTCCATTTTTAGAAGCTATTCGTGTCCAGTGTAGAACACAGTATTCGCCCCACTGTGAGACATCAATAGACGAAGCCATGGTGGCCTATACTGGTCGTTTGTCAATCAAACAGTACCTCCCCATGAAACCAACAAAACGTGGCATAAAAATATGGGCAAGAGCAGATCCCCACAATGGTTTTTTTGAACGACTTTCAAGTCTATACAGGCAAAGTCAACAATGTTGTTGAAACTGGCCTTGGTGAACGGGTTGTGAAAGACTTGACGAGAGACATATGGGGAAAAAATCACCGTGTCTACTGTGACAATTATTTCACTTCTGTGCCACTGTTTCAAGAACTTCTTGACAATAAAACGTATGCTTGTGGTACAGTACGAACCAACCGAAAGTATTTGCCAGCCAGTGTAACCCAAGCGAAGTTGAAACATCAGGGTGAAATGGTCATCGAACAAAAGGAAGGAAGCATGATAGCTGTGGCATGGCACGACAAGCGGACAGTGAACATCCTATCCACTTTGTCAAATCCGCTGGAACGAACGACTGTGAAACGGAAAAAGAAAGACGGCACACAGGTGGATGTTCCCTGTCCCCAGGCAGTCAAATCCTACACAGCATACATGAATGGAGTGGATAGAGCAGATCAGTTGCGGTCATCATAATCAGTTTCACGAAGGGCAGCCAAGTGGTGGAAATATTTGTTTTGGTTTTTGATCGACATTTCAATCATAAATGCATTCATCATGATGAAAGAATCGGCCAATCACATCATGACTTCCAAGACAGGAAGGAAGAAGGAAAGATGCCAGCTGGAATTCCGACAAAACTTGACCAAACAACTAGTTGGAACATACTGGCACAAGAGGAAGCGAGAGAGCGTACAGAAGAAAGCCACAGATGGACTTTTACACTGGCCAGTGGTTCTTGGCAAAAAAAAGAACATGCAAACAGTGTACCCTTCAGGGCGTTAGACGTGAACCCACCTCAGGCTGTGAACAGTGTAATGTTAACCTGTGTGTGGGTTGTTTCAAGCCTTACCACAAGGCAAAGTTTCCTGCCTTGTTTCAGTAGAACTGAATCACTGAATCAAAGAAAGTGAGATTTGTTAATTTTTTTGTTTACTTTCATCATTTAGAGACAATTATAATTATTTTACAATTATAATAATTTGAAAATGGCTTATATTCTTATTGGTACACACTATATTAAATATCACACAAAATGTGTTGTGAATATGTTTATTAATTATAAAGTTACAGGCATTTGTCTGAGAGCTATAGCTTTTTCATGAAATCCTTCATTATGCAATAGGGCATTAGCAGTAAATACTACCTAGGGCTCAGATCCAAAATGGCCGCCAGGCCTCAAAGAGTTAAATAAGATTTTATTACAAATAAATAACAATAAAACAGAGGTGTATATGCAAACTCTTTGAAGTACATGGTGTATATTTATTTGCCAAATTGTGATGACATAGTATTTAGTACCGACAAAGTCATTGGTTTGTAAGTGCTCAATAATGTGTATGAGTGCCCACTGGGGTAATAAATAAACTTATAGTATATCACTAGCATATCAATGTGACATAACTGGTCAAATGTGTAACTAATTCAATTTCTCTCAACAAAACAAGGACATGCTTAAATTAGCTTCTTGATGCATTTGACAATTTTATAAATGACGGGGGTGGGTGTGAGGAGTTGACACCCAAAACCAATCCCCCCCCCGTCTCATGCCTCATGTCTGCTTATCAATAAACTGGCTCTATGCAGTTTCCACTGAAAATATTCCAATGCAAATCTACCTTTGAAATTTGTTTTAAAAATATTATTAATGTAGCTGATTGTGTTTGAAGAAAATCTTACAATTACTAAAACTGTACTATTTACGAAAAATTAATTTACGGCCAGATATGTTATATTGTTTGTATACAAAGCCAAAACAAGGATGCAGAAAGTGACTGTTGACAACCTTAGCTATAACCAGTAGGAACACATGTTATTAAGCACCTGATGAATGTCTGGGTGTGTCGTACAAATTTCGGACGCATCTGATGGTGTGCATTAGTTGCTAAGTATGTCATTTAGGTACGTCATGTCATTTCCCCTGGTCTAGATAACATTTTTATAAAACTTGTGAACCTCCCATGGCATACGACTTCACTTTTGTTCAGTCAGATATAAACATGGGAAGTTACCTTGTTTTGTAAAAACTATATATAGTGAAAACAAGTGTAGTATTCTATATATACTAACACTACTACAATTATCCTATCTTGCACATTAGCAATCGTACCAAAGTCAATGTCCAATATCGTCGACTGAGCCCCTTCTATGAGGATGTTCTTCCCTTCTTTAGTTGCCTTATGCAAATAGCAGACTGTGTCAGTCACCATCGGACGAATCTTCTCCCGCAGCTCCTGTGAACAAGATGCAGATAATGTAACACAAGCAATGTATGTGACATACAAATACACTGACAGAAATAGCAATTACAACCAACTGTTTACAATTCAAATTTAGAAATTATTCTGTCCATTCATTCACAATAAATTATGCAGCACAAAGTTTGTAAAGCTATGGCCAATATATCATTCAGTTCAATCATAAATGACAAATAACTATGGATGTAAAAAATATACTATACATACTAGATTACACTGTGTTTTAATACATGGTTCAAAACTTCTCCAATAAACTTGTTTCCATATGTATTTTGAGAACATAAGCTTTCTCAAACCTGACAGTAACATTTAGGTATATCAGGGTTTGTTTTCCCCCCAAATGTTTTAAAGGAGCACAAGAAAAAAACTATGGCTGAAACAAAAATGAGTCAATGCAAAACAATCAAGACATGCCTATCATTGAAATCAAAATATGACAAGCAGCTAACATCCTTAGAACTAACTTCCAATATTTATATATACACATCCAGCACATTAAACATAAATAGAGGAGTGTTTTCAATATGAAAAATGTCAACCGAATCTATGTTAATCAGCAAAGCCTTGAGAAATACTGATTAACTAAATCAGGTAGAGCTCAAATTTAATGACGGCTATGGCAGTAGTTCCGATACAAATAGCCTAAGGTAATGTTTTGCTGCTGGATAAACTTACTGCTGACTGAAGGGTATTTTTGTTTTGTTTTGTTTTCACATGTTACAAAAGATACTGTAGGCTGACCCAAATTGCCATCCTGTTAAGTTGATATGTTATATTTTTAAAAAAAGTAGCAAAAACTGTTTGTTCATTAACACTTATAAAATGAAATTTTAATTCCATATTTAATGAATCAGGTTTAAAGTCGCCTTCATCAAAATATGACGCAAATGTAGTCATGACAACAAGCTCTAAATATAATCAAACGTTATGCTGAGGTGTACAGGTCTTGCTGGCTTTTAAACAAATGACCCATTGACAGCAATGGGTATATCAAATGGGTTTATGACATGGATATTATGGGTAAGTTGTACAGAAACTTATATTATAAAACATATATATATACCAACCAACACACAACCAGTGGAACACCAAAAATATACACAGGATTACCAACATAACCTTTAACTACTTGCTAGATTTGTGAATTTGCTGATTTCATAAGATTTGTTACAAAGTGGTAACATTGGAATGAAGTACAGAATGCAACTGTGTACAAGCACATTACAATTTCAATACTCCCGAGTTATTAATGTTAAATTGTAGAGCCAGTATTATAAGTATTTATTTCTACTAGCTGCCCTAACAAAACAAAACAAATTAAAAACACTGACACCAAATGTGATATTAAATAAAAAATGCGGACAAATGCTTAGAGTGAGAACGCACTTGTTGCAATACGTGAAGACAACAGAAGGTATTTAAACAGGGGAGGCACCACAGCTCGGGTTACTTACTTTATACTTTTGAAGCTCAGCACTAACATCAACATCCAAATCCGGAAACATTCTCTTGTGGTGGTCCACTAGATTTTGGAATCTGGAATTACAATGTAACAAGTTGCTTCTGCGATTTTACGCAAAAGAAAAAAAAATCCAAACAAATTACTATCCCACAAAGATTTTTGGAGAAAAATAAACTTGTTAGGTGATGTAACTGAATATACCGAGAAATATACTCACTTTTCAGAGAAGTTATCAAAGTTTCCCATGAGGTCACATATCCTCAAACCATTACGAGTTGCCTGAAAAATAAATCATCCAATTATCTGTAATAGTCAAACTGTCACAAATAGCATCTACACTATATCTATCTTGAGATTAAAAATATATACATATTATTGAAGGATTTTTTTAGGGTTAGTTTCCAGTTTTCATGACACAATAAACCAAACTAAATTCAATCCCTTCCTGTTTTAATCATTTGACCCAAAATGTTACACAAATTAAGAAAGAAAACCCTGAATATTAACGGAAAAGAAAAATCACCCTTCCATTACACAAATAGAATGATAATTTGTTTTATTAAAAACACTAATAGATTTTATATATACTGCTGGCGACAATCCAGGAGATATACACAATTCACCTATATCCCCATACCCTACATCCCTGTAAAATTAGTACAATTTTTGTTTTGTTTCATAGTTGGTGGCTATACTCAGTTCCACACAAATATGATGTCACTGAAGCATAACATAGACAATATTTTCTTACGAGTAGCCGACAGAAATATCACAATCAATGATGAAATGCTTCAGTAGCCAGCATGTTAAAAGGTTTTGCATTTACATTATTTTGTAGGTTATTTAAATACATTCACAAGGCTATAATAAAATAAATCCGGGATTTTCATAAATCCAGAGGATAAAGACCTGCCCCAGGTTGTTTTTTATTTGCTACAAACAATATTTTTGTCCTTTAAAATATATGAATTATCATGAGCATATAAAATAAAAATTAGTGCTAAGATCGCTTCGTAAAACAAGAGCCCAGACAAGTAACAGTAATAAACTAAGCATACATTTGAACTTTACCTTCCAGTCAACACTATAACAGATACAATACAGCCAAGTTGAAACGTATCTGTTAAAAATCAAAAACGTCATGGCAATGACATGCATTGGTTAGAATGAGAAGTCATCTAAAACAATACACCCACTTTCATTGAAGGTCAAACATCTTAAATTATACATCTACAAAATGTTATTCAAAAGCTTGTGCATACTGCATATAGTATTACCCAAGTGACAATTCTATCATTTGACCACACTGGTTGATAAATACCTCACAATTCTACAATAACTTGCACACTGACTACCTTTGAAGCATATGCAGGTCCAATTCCTTTCTTGGTGGTACCAATTCTGAAATATAAGACAAAAAAAAACTTTAATGACAAATTCTTCAATGGAAAGCAAAGGACATAACAATAGCAGTATTCTCGTTGTTCCAATTAAGTGGTGCCACTCTCCTTTCACGTTCTGCCGCACTCCTTTATGTAGACTAATAAGTTCAAGAGCCATAAATCTGACAAAAATGCACAATTCCCAATGAAAGTCAAACCTGATTTAAAAGACTACACGATAAAGGTATCCACAAAATTCCAGTTCAGTATCTGGAGTCATTTTTAAAAAAGTCTGGAAAACAATATTTAGGACAGATGGACAGATAGAGACAAAACCTATAGTCCGTTGTTGCCACACAATCCAAGATCTACTGAAAAAGCAGCAAGTGTTCTGATGCATGCACTTCCCATACACAGGAGAGTACATACAATGGCCATTGATGGATCCGTCGTAGAGTACCAGTTGAGAAACGTTTTTTAAAAAGGCCACCCATGACTGATCATGCAATTTACCACACCTCACACACAATGCACCTTTGAGCTATATCACACTCGAAGTATCATTGCGACACGTAACTGAAATCATAAATCAATTTTCAAGGAACATTTTGTTTTCAAAATCTTGATTAGCAATATTTCTAGTCAATTGAAAATTAGCAACTAGTATTTAATGTTTCAACAGACCTTCGTTTTTGAAAAACCCAGGAGTGCTAAAAATCACACTCCTCAAAATGCTTTCGAGGAGGGTGGAAATCACACTCCTCAAAATGCAGAGGGAAAAATCACACCCCTCAAAATAATTAGAATTAGAGGTAAGAGACCAAGAGGAATTGCACCCATGAACATGATTAAGTTTGAAGAGTAATGATTTCTAAATTAAATATCTTTAGAGGTAATGTTTTGTGTTTTCAAAATAAATATCCTAACTTAACTAATATGATGGTTGTTCTCAAAGATGAAGGAATGGACCATTGCAGTCTTACACAAGAAAAAGAAACACCACTAACACAACATTTATCGATTTCTTATGTATTATATGCATATCATGTTGCATTAAAAGTCTGAATCATGATTCATTATCTGTTGACTATTTATGAATAAAGAATCGATACTGATTTGTTTGTGCTTATTCTGTGTTATTTAAAACAAGTACAATAATTTTAGTCTTCTCTATTTAAAAAATAAAATAATAATGTCAACAGAGAAAATGTCAACATCTATTGTTTTCTACCCAAATATATCTTACTACAATTTTATAAATATATATTTTTACAAACAGGATTACATTTCATTATCGGTGTACTGTAATTAACATGTCAATTATTATACTACTAACTTGAATCATAGCAACCCATAAAAACCCCCAAAACAAAACTCTGTAACACCAGCAATTATCCTTACTCTCGCTCAGGCAATGCAAATGTCCTGACACTCGTTTCGTCAAATCAGTACGACACACAAGCTTCTTTAATAATATCTACTTAGTGTACAATTGTGAACGTTCAATAAAAACAAAAAAACAAAACAAACACTTACAAGTTTTTACCTCTCTTCGATTCATGTAAGCCATCCACTGTTTGGTGTAGATCAAACACTAAAAATAAAATAGGAATAACTAAAAACATTGTGAGCACAGTCGTCTTAAAATGTTTCTATAAGTGAAAGACTTAATAAAAACAAAGATATGATAGAACCTTCTTAAACTGGATTCAGACAAAACTGGCAGTGTTCGAGATTACATTTTTTGGCCAGTATCCCAGTTGGATACATACATTTCAAAATCTGGTATCCCACCTGAGAATTTAGTATTATATGGCATCCCGGTGGGATACTGGGTTCTTAAAGTCTGGTATCCAAAATTAATTCTGGTATCCCCGGTATATCGGGATACTGTTAATCTCAAACACTGAATGGATCTGTTAAAATGGCCAAATTACTCTGTCCTATATATTCAGAATTAAAAACCTGGATAAACCAGAACCTGTCTATTACAGAAACTAGATATATTTTTTCTTTGATTTTTAATCAATTAACAGAAACCAAACTTCCAAAACTAAGTTTAATTCCATCTGAAAAACACATACCATAATGTTAACTGTCTATTGAAACATGTAGGCCCTAATGTTACTGGCGAAATGAACATTTTCTTTGTCGAAAGTCGGCTTAAGTCATCGAGTTATAAGTAGTAGTGAGAAGTCAAAGTAATATTTTGGACCTAATCCTGTTTAAAAAAATGAAATCTCACAACAGACGTCAAGACCCCGACCTGTTTAGTGTCACAGCTCACATGGTACCTTATTTTAAAAAATTATTGTTTTGTTAATAAGGGTTTTTTGGGGGGTAGGAGCGGGCTTGACTTTGTTAAATGTTATAAATAATGTTTTTGTCAAATTTATATCTATCATTTGAAGTGCATATTACTAGTGCAATACTGTTAAAACAATAATATATTGTTCTATGGGCTGGCGGACTAGTAGAAATACTGGCGGGCTAGTACGTTTTAGTTGGTTCTGGTCTGGAGGGCTAGTGAAATATTTCCCATTTCTGCACCATTGGCTAAGGTGTGTTTGAAACATAAGTAAGAGTATATGTATAAAAACAAGTATAAATCAATGAACCAGGGTTTGAAATTGACTAAAATTCATGTCAGACATTCGTTCTGATAAGCTACAAATTCTACCAGATCAATCCAGTGTTTCTGCCAGAAAGAAATTTGTGGGTATAGTGCAATGGAATTGAATGCAACTACAGTCAAAAGGGGATATGGAGGGCCTCCCCAAGAAAGAAAATGGCTTAAATTTAGGGTTATAATTAAGAAAATCATACAGTAATGATAAGAGTCATTAATTTTGTCAAAAGGTTAACTTAAAAAAATCAAATCTGCAAAAATTTTGGGTATGGCACCATACCCATTTTACCCTCTGGCAAAAACCCTGCTATCATAATTATAATATAAAGTATGAATGCAAAATAATTGTAGATCTGGCAGGCAAAAACGTCTCCTGGCCTGTGGTGAGGTTGATTGGCAAAAAAACAAACTTGGTGGGATGGCAGCATTTCAATGAATGCACATTCTGTAACACATTTTACATACCCAAGTGAGCTCGGTCTGAAATCAGCAGCCGTTTTTCCCAGTTAGGTAATCCATGCTTCAAATTCTTTTCAACTTCTTCAAACAGATTTGGCAAATGAATGACAACACCATTTCCTAAATGATTATAAAGATTCCAAAACAAATCAATTATAATTATTTACAAATCTTTATCATATTTAAATAAGGACATAATTCTATCATTGTGGAATAGTGCAGTATATACATGGAATGGACCAATATCCATTTTAAGCTAGAACATTTCTTACAATTCTTCCACAATTTACCATTAATTGTGTAAACACTTTAACTTGAGGGTGGTGGTGAGGGGATCCAACCACCATAGTTTATCTTTGATGATCTCATCAATGAAATATACAATTAAATTACTTGGATACAAATTAAGGCACAGCTATTAATATTAATAACAAGGAAGGAAATGTTTTATTTAACGACGCACTTAACACATTTCATTTACAGTTATTTCCATTGTTGTGCAAAAAATATAGACGAAGCAGAACTATATCCATGGTAAACTGCATGCATGTATAATATAAAGCATAAATTTACAATAAATCTAACTTTTCTTGTATGTATCAAACAAGAAAGAAAAAAAGAGAGACATAATAAAAAAGGACTGGTACTGAATATAATAACATCTGAGTTTTTATCAAAGTTTTTGTACTCGCCGAAGTCCATTTTCTTTGATGTTGAATGGGCAGACATACACAGATCAATGTTTTTAGTGTGTGTTTTGGAAAGAAGTGCCAGGATAGAAACAATTGATTGACAACTTAACTGTACTTTTAAAAAAGTGCTTTACCTATCATTTATTCAGTTAAACGATACAGTTTATTCTGTCAATTGGCATCTTCTGTGATCGACCTAGAAGCTTATGACAGGCTGGTTGGTACAGGGTTCGCAGACCAGTACCGGCTCCAACCCAGAGCGAATTCTTAAGGCCACTACACCCTCTTCTCTTTCACTAAAAACTAACCAACCAACAATTAACCCACTGTCCTGGACAGACAGCCCAGATAGCCGAGGTTTGTGCCAAGGACAGCATGCCTGAACCTTAATTGAATACAGACACGAATATCAGAATCAGACTTGGACTTATGTACATGACAAGTCAATTAGAACATTGCGACAGTACATGCTCTTAATTTGTTTTCACCTGTGGCAATATTAATTGTTTTAGAAGGCCGTGTGCAGTTCCAAATTGCACTTAGCCAGGTGGGCAACTTGTTATGTAATACTTCTGCGCGACGGTCATCGAGCTTTTCTAATACACACCCAGAGCAGGTGTGGAGGCCATGTGGCTAGTAGTTATGTAATATCTCCGGTAGTGCTGTTTATGGCCAGGGGATTGGTCGCGGATTGGCGACAGCCAGACTGACGATCAGAGAGAAATATACCGACTCTGGGAGAGGTGGAATATCAGATGATAGGGGGAGGACCGCCTTGTACCCCCAGGCGATATTCTGATTTTTTAATAAATAGCTAGGGTTTAGAGATATCTGAGAGAACCAAAAAGGAAGGCTTCCCGGGAACGTTGTCCGTTTGGACTTTGGTAAATATTTTATTTCTGCTCTGTTGTATAACCTTGATGTGATTGATGTGACTTTAAATATTTTAATACTGTATTATACCAATATTATTTAGACAGTGTCTTCGGTCATCTGACGAAGTAAATCGTAGTCTTACTGGTCTATATTTATACGAGTATTTGGTAATATAAAGCTTAGCCAGTCATCCTAAAAGACCTAGGTAAACTGTAGGTTATTGTCTTTATTGTGATAGGTACCAGTATTAATTCTGTGTTACAAGGTTACTGAATGAGTAGTTAAGGGTTAATTAAAAATTAACCAGTTAGGAATAGTGTTGTAATTCCTTTATTAATTAAGTTACCCTAGAAGCGTTTCTCAATTATCACGTGTGGGTGTTGTGTCACGGTGAAGTGATTCGCATATTGTGTAAACTAGACACCTAGAGATTAACTAATTAAGTGATCAGTTCTGGGTTGTTATTATTGTTGTTATTAATTAACTACTGCGGCTGTACATTTGTCAGCGTAGGTTAATACAGATTCCAAAGTGTATTGTGTTTTGTTGTGTTTTCTAGTGAACTAAACGTGCTATAATAATATATACTTTATATAAGATCGTATCTCTGATCATACCTAGACGAGCCAACGCGGGTATATAACTGCCTGTTACAGAGAGATCTAATAGATATACAGTTAGGAGAGATATTTGGATAATCGTGTTTTATTCAGTTATGGGTATTATAGAATCCCCGTGACAAACATGTTCCATTTCTCATGACAAATCACATAATGAGAATGCCGCTTAAAATATATGTACTCGTATATAAAAACTTGTGGTTACAACATGAAATAATGTCCTACCAATCACAGCCATGCAGTGTGGGTTAACAATTCCACTGGGAAGAATGTGGAAAAAGTACTCCTTCCCATCTACAACAACAGAATGTCCGGCATTGTTACCACCCTGAAAACAGAAATGATATTTTTTCCATATAAATTATATTATTAACAAAACATTTATGCACATAAGAACAGACACGGTTGATATGACTGGCCTGGCCAAATCATGGATCTGTCAAGATAGTTTCAATGTTCGTTTCTAATTATTTAGTTGCTTATATTCAATTAAGGTTCAAGCATCCTGTTCAGAACACACATCTTAGCTATCTGATCAATCTGTCTAGGACAGTGGGTTGGTAGTTAATTACTTACCCATTGAAGTTGATAAACAGAAAAATATCTGCCCGGTCCCCCACCCCTCCTTCATCAATGTAAAGAGAGAATTTTTTATGGAGCTTACAGTGCTATCCGGTGTATCGGCACACCTAAGCATTCAAAGACCATTTTCTATGTGAAAACTGTGAAATACTTAATAAAATGTGTCCCTCACCAATGAAGCAGTGCATAGTCTGAGATGCACTACAAATTGTTTTATGTCTGTAGTAAATAAACATTTTAAAATTGTCCACAGATATAGACACCCTCTTGTATTCAAAACGATTTGCATGTCCGGTGGTTTGGCGCAGTAGATGAAGATCAGTGATCCCGCTATTTATAAATCGCCCATGACCTCACTTTGTAGCCCATAAATGATACATTGTTGTCCCAGGATTATTTTAGTACTTTTTTGTTTTCTCGTTAAAAAATCATACTATGAAAACGAATGATCACACATGATCAGTTTCAGAATCGTTTTCTTGAGTTGCACAGTACTACAGATGCATACATGTTTAGATGCTAAGATGCCTCAAAGGATTTTTGTTCTAGGGTAGATTGTGCACACACGTGGATCTTATTTTGCTTTTATTATTATTATTATTTTATTTTGGGGGGGGGGGGGGGGTAACCATGTGACAATTGTGAACTGGAATGACGGTCAATTAAGGTGTAAATTTTTTTTTTTTTTTTTTGTATTTGTCTGTGTTTTCATTTTTAGTATAAATAAAAATAACCGAAGAAAATAATTACTATAATTTTTAAAATGCAGGAAAGGTGTTTTTAGACTGGTTTTAACATTCTTAATATCAATTATATACTGACCTACTTTGCGTTTATATACACAAAAGCAGGTGAATGATTTATTTTGAAATTATGGTATAATTTTTGCTAATTCTAAATAAAATAAAAATTGTACCCTTAATAATAAATATGTTGATACTTGATTAAACATTGAAAATGGAATTGAACTTTAATTTGTTAAAAACACTGACATGATGACAACTTGCTAAGCATACTTGAGCAAAACACCAAGTGCGCTGAATCACCGGACAGGGTTGTATATGGAATGAATAGGGGGTGAGGGGTGGCCGAGCTGGACGGATGTTTTGCTGTTGCTAGATGCAACACATCTACCAAAATAGACCCCCACCAATATTACACATTAGCGTAGGAAACGGGGGGGGGGGGGGGGGGGGATGAGCCCCCACTTTTCAGATATTTTGCTTTATATTAGTGAATAAATTTGTAAATATAAAAGTGTGGCACACCCCCACTTTTTTGCACCTTCCTACACCACTGTTACATTTTCCCACTTAAATATTATAGCCTATTACATAGGCCATGTGTCCTTTAAACAGACCTTGACAATGACATGCCTCTAAAATTTAACAGTTACATTATAATTTATATTGAATATATTCTTGTGATCTGTCATAATTTAACATAATAATATCCTCTCTACCAATATATATTTTAATTCAGAATTATCAGTTATATCTCCTCCATTGCCACCCCTCCCCCACCCCCCTCAGTTCCCCAGTGCCTGCTTAACATTCACCTTGAATAAGCGCTACACCCTTGATCAGTTGATGGCCTTATACTGGTCGCAATCAACAGGATCGCTTACCATAATAATTATGGTTTTATATTCACATTGGCAAGCGACCAGCACTGAATTACACAATACCATTATACCCCAACACCGTTTCGGCGTTTGCCTGACAATCTGACAGCTTGCCAACATAGGCCATGATAGTATCAAGGGACGATATCAAGCAAGTATCAAGTAGACTTTACTGAAACAGTGAAATACATTGGCCTACCTGACACCTGCAGACAACGTCGGCGGAGTCACACAGCAAATCAACGACTTTCCCCTTGCCTTCATCACCCCACTGGGTTCCAAGAACGACAGTTATTTTACCCGACTCGATAATCTTCGGTCTCTTGACTGGAATATTTTCGTTTGTACCGTTAATGCCCCGAGTGGACGACAAGGAATAAATGCCTGCCATTTTCTATCTGTTACAGTAGACATGCGCATACTGCATCTAATTTGGCGGGAACTGTGTCGGCATAATACAACATCGGGACATTTCGACCCATTTCGGATTCTCCGGCTTGATTCATGTAGCATTTGCGATTGTTACCGAAAGCTATTGACGTTTACCGAGTAAAATGACATACAAGTTTATACATAGCACCAGCAAACATTTTAAGACTTTAAAAAACCCTAAAAAATAATAATAATAATAATAATAATAATAATAGTCTGGACGATGAAAGCTGTTTTAGAAGTAACCCTAAGGTTAGGGTTAGGGTTGGGGTTAGGGTTGGGGTTGGGGTTAGGGTTAGGGTTAGGGTTAGGGTTAGGGTTAGGGTTAGGGTAGGGGGGTTGGGGTTGGGGTTGGGGTTGGGGTTAAGGTTAGGGGAGGGGGGCGGGGGGGACCGGGCGGATATTTTTCCGTAGTAACAAACACGTTAAAACAACAAACAAACAAACAAAAACAAAACAATGAATAACAAAAAGAAACCCCAGCAACCAACAATACAACACAAAACACATACTGAACCGAAATACCTCATCCATAGAAGAATATTGGTGTCTGCTCACGAAATATTAAATTCTATTTTCTTTAAAAAAAAAATATTATTATGCATATGCAATTTAAAAAAAATAAAACAATAGTAAGCATACACACACACACACACACACACACACACACACACACACACACACACACACACACACACGTGCACACAATTAATAATAATAATGATACAATTTAAAACCCGTTAATTTTTACGGTAGATAGTCTAATACAAATATATTTTATTTAGATATTGACATTTATGTTAACAAACTCTACATGAAAATAGAACATTTTTGTTGTTTCCAAAAAACTTTTCCTTTTCTTTTATATCAAGACAAACATAACTTCCGCTTATATTGCATAAAATAAAATAAAATAAAAATGCTGGTACTAGTAGCATGTGTCACAAAATACTCTATCTGTGACTGACTAGTATAAAATAACAGCTTTTAACATTGAAGACTCACCTAAAATATCTAACCGTAGCGTAAATAACCAATTAATTAAAGAGTGATGCGGTTGAGGAAACCCCCTATCTATAATACCAGCATAAGGTAGGCCTACAATGGGTCGTGGACCCGATGTTTTGTTGTTTTGTTTTCCCATTCCAAACCAATGCATGATATATCAAATGTCATTGCAATTTTTTAATGGCTGTGAAAAATATCTCTTGTAATTTATCCCATATGGCGGCATTTCATATATTTATAGTTATTTTCGTGCTTCATTCAGGTTCAAGCACACAGTCCTGGGTACACACCTAAGCTTTTTGGACCGTTAGTGGTTAGTTGTTAGTAGTTAGTGGCGGCAAAAGTTGTTTCCTATATATAGGCTACTTTAGAAAAAGTTCCAAAGGAACTGTGTTAGACACCAAACATCCGTAGTTTAAAATGTGTGGAGGTCAGACATTCGTTTTCTTACCTTTTTTAAAGGGGAATTTCAGCTGATCGTGAGATATGAGCCTAAAGAGTGTTGAATATGGTGATTTACGTCAACTGAATGTAGTGGTAGTGGTAGTGGTGGTGCTGGTGCTGGTGGAGGGAGGATTGACGTGTGTGTGGTGATTTTTATATACCCACTACCCACAAATAAAACTATGTAAATCATATATACTTTTGAGGAAGATGTTGCAGACCACCTTTTATATAATAATAATGATGATGGTGCCTTCCCCTGTCCTCTCCTCCCCACACCATGTAATGAATTCTGATAGAGATAATCTAGAATTCAACTCAGAGACAAAATCATAATTTGGCTCCCTCAATGAACCCACCACTCTAACCACTAATCTACACGACCCGTTCAATGGCACAAATTGTCACAATGATAAACATTTACAAGTCGGCATCTCAGTTTTCAAACACGCTGTAGTTGTGCGCTTGCACACAGCTAATCTTCGCTGTCTGTTCTGAACAGAGTTTAAAGGGACATTCCTGAGTTTGCTACATTGTAAGATGCTTCCGACTAATAAAATATTTCTACGATTAAACTTACATATTAAATATATTTTCTTGTTTAGAATATCAATGTATGTATATTTAATGTGTTTCTGGTCATCTTAATATTTGTAAGACGCCCAAACTGGATTTTGTCTTCAAAGAATTTCGTACGTACGAAAAAAAATATATTTCAGGAAATAAAATGAAATTTAACCTGGCACAATTATTAGAACGATCAGAAACACGTTTAATATACAGCCACTAATATATTATGCAGAAAAATGTATTTGATATGTAATTACAATCGTTAAAAAGTCTCTGTTAGTCGATAACACCTTAACAATTGCAACAATGTTAGTCGATAACACCTTAACAATTGCAACAAACTCATGAATGTCCCTTTAATTGCAAGTCGTTAGTAAGAATGTTAAAGAGAAGTCAGTTTAGAAGCCTTCCTCTCAAATGAACTGTAAACTCACCCTAAGATTCCAATAACCATGCTACCCCCTCCATAACACAGTCGTCTCCGCCCCCCCCCCCCCCCCATCATAGTATACACTGACACGCCTTAAAACCCTTTATAACAGGACATTTACCATGGTGGGAGTTTGTTTGCCTTGGCTCCCCTGATATAAAATAATGGCTATGTCAGAGCACACTGGGTTGGAGTTGTGACTGGTTTGCGAACTCGGGACCTGTCAGCCTTAAAGCCAGCGAATTATCCACTACCACACCTTAAAGGGACACACCCTAGTTACGGCTAGTTGTTAACCATTACGGCGTTGTTTTTCGCTATTAAACCCAGTTTTTCACAAATAAAATTTCACTTTACTTATCGTTTATTATTTAGAATATACATTTCCATTCACCTGAAGTGTTTTTTGGTAATCCTGGTAATCCTGGTGTTTGTAATACCACAAAATGCATTTTTTGTATTTCTGAAAAACGGACTCGCACGTTTAAGAAAAAAACCGTTGAGCAGACAAGGTCTAATCTATACTCTTCAAAAAAAGAAACGCAAAAGGGTACAAATGGGTTATAACTCCGATTTTATGTTTCCTACCGGTTCATGCTTTGTGAATATAAGGTCATTGCATGTCCCAAACACATTCCCACGGTTACATTCGATAAAACGCAGCTACTGTACAATAAAGTTCCAAAATGTGAATATTCGCAAAAACGCAGCCACGTGCAAACCACGTCTCCACTGCACGTGCGTTGTCTGCACGTGCAACATGAACACCGACAGTATAAAAGTGCAGGGTGTTCGCTTGCCTGGCCTCTGTATCTGGCCGACACTTGACAATCCAGGACATGCCACGTCTCAGTGAACCGCAGAGAAACAATGCCATCGGCCGACTAGACGCAGGCGAATCCAGAACGGCCGTTGCCAGGGCATTCCATGTGTCCCCAAGCACCATCTCCAGACTGTGGGACCGTTACCAGCAACATGGATCAACACGTGACCTCCCTAGATCCGGTCGACCACGGGTCACTACCCCCGGGCAGGACCGCTACATCCAGGTACGCCACCTTCGGGAACGATTGACTACTGCCACCTCCACAGCCGCAGCAATACCAGGTTTGCGCAGGATATCCGACCAGACCGTACGGAACCGCCTACGTGAGGTAGGAATTCGTGCCAGACGTCCAGTTCGAGGTGTCATCTTAACACCACGACACCGTCGACTCCGACTGCAGTGGTGCCAGATTCATCGACAATGGCCTCAACTGCGATGGAGACAGGTGTGGTTCAGTGACGAGTCCCGATTTCTGCTCCGACGTCATGATGGAAGATGTCGCGTGTATAGGCGTCGTGGTGAACGTTATGCGGCAAACTGCGTGCAGGAAGTGGACAGATTCGGCGGGGGTAGTGTCATGGTGTGGGCAGCCATCTCACACACTGGCAGAACTGACCTGGTCCACGTGCAGGGCAACCTAAATGCACAGGGCTACATTGACCAGATCCTCCGGCCACACATCGTTCCAGTTATGGCCAACGCCAACGCAGTGTTCCAACATGACAACGCCAGGCCTCACACAGCACGTCTCACAACGGCTTCCCTACAGAACAACAACATTAATGTCCTTCCTTGGCCATCGATATCACCGGATTTGAACCCAATTGAGCATCTATGGGACGAGTTGGACCGACGCCTCCGACAGCGACAACCACAGCCCCAGACCCTGCCCGAGCTGGCAGCAGCCTTGCAGGCCGAGTGGGCCACCATCCCCCGGGACGTCATCCGTACTCTGGTTGCTTCAATGGGCAGGCGGTGCCAGGCAGTTGTCAACACACGCGGAGGCCACACCCGGTATTGACTCCAGATGACCTTGACCTTGGTGGTGTGTCCTATCACTTACTCACAATGGACTAGAGTGAATTGTGAACAATCCTGCAACATTTGGTAATTATCGGACTCACCATTCAATAATTAAATCAATTCTCCAAATGTTACGACAATGTGGTTTTGCGTTTCTTTTTTTGAAGAGTATATTTTTAGACGGGATATTTCCATTTCAATGTCACAGACGTTGGTATACCACGTGACCGTTATCATTTTGGTTCGGTTTGTTTTCTCGTGCACGGTTCGCGCAATCAACCTCCGATTTGTTGTTGTTCATTTGTGAGAGTTTTCTTCACAATTCGTGAACATTTTCAGTAACAATAAAGTTCAGACAAGTAAGTATCTCAATACAAAACGTTACAAACCCTTAAAACCAATAATTTTGCGAGGTCCTACGATATCTGGAGAGGGGATACAACCAGGACAGAACAGTTGGAACATGTCCAGGAGAGGTGAAAAGAACGCACCCCAAGTCTGTGAAATTTGTCGTGACGTAGGCATTGTTGTGCTTCGAGCGACATCTACCGGTGACATCAGAATACAAACTTTCAAAATTATTTCAAGCAATTGGGACATGGGGATTCCCATTGTATTTATCGATATAAAACCTGCTTTTTTACTCCATTTGATAAAAACGTGATCTAAGTGTGTTACAGGTTTGTAGATTAACCAAATTATAATTTATTTTCGCTGGATGGAACTAGGGTGTGCGGCTTTAAGGTCGATTTAGTGAGATCTGTTTGACTGGTAATAGCTGGCCAAGCCACACCGCCAAACACATTTTGAAACCTTACACTACCCCTGCTGGGCCGAACCGCACAAAACACCAATCTGTCGACCCATTGTTAACTGATCAATTATTCATTGATTCAAATCTTTGGCGTCTTGATGATTTTTCTATCAGTGGTATAATATCAGCATTAGTTTCAGTATCGTCAGTCATTTAGTGTCTTTCCGTAAAGCTTCAAGGTGGTGTGATTATTAAGGTACGTTTTTTGAGTATGATTTTTTTTTTTTTAAAGAATATTGCAAGATAATATGGACAAGTTAAACACTATCACGGTGGTATGTACAGAGTTCACCTTATTTAAAGAGGATTTCTAAACATTTATGTACTCTTTTTTTTTTCCCTCAGTCTCAAATTGGTAAAGTAATTTTGTTTCTTAATTTTCATTTGACTAAAGATTTTATTTTTAAACGTTTTATAGAATAACTCATAATGACTGTAAAATAGTCAGAACCTATATGGGTGCTTTGTAGAGGTTCAAAATGGGGGGTAAATACACATGCTTAAAAATAGTTAATCACCTTGATTTTGTTTAATGTTATTACGGAATAAACTGTATTCTGATTCGTCTTTATATTAAAAATAATATCGGTATTATGTTTACCTTTCTAGCCTATATCACACCTTGTTATTTAAAACTTAACACATTTTGATTGTAGACAATACTTGGTCATGAACGTGATTGGTATTCTTCCAGTGTGTATCACTTGGGTGAGTATATATATATTACATTTAATACAAGTATACTAGTATATAATATGTACTGTCCAAGTTTTCATTTAACTTCCCACAAATCTTCATATAACTGCAGATACTGTTTGTGTGATCCACGCTATGTGACTTTACCCCACTTTTCTATACAGATATGATAACCATTTTACTCTTTCTTTTAATTTTGTGTACTTTTGTAACATTGGATGAAATAGGTTACTTGAGACCGCGGTAGAAACAAAACAAAGTGTATAATCTTGAAAACAGTTGAGTTGGTAAAAGATCCACACTTTTACAAACAAGGCTCTTTTAAATTTTTAAGAACGGAATGTCGATATTAAAATTTTGTTACACGGTTTTCTTGCATTATCTTTTGTTTTATTATGTACAGTTTAAACATAAATTGAAAACCAGAAATAAATTTAATAAATATACATGTAATTATTACTTTTTAACTATCTAATTAAAATTATCATTTTAAAAAGCATCCTCGAAATAACATAAATGTCACTTTTGTAATACTGCAGATCTTGGTGAGCGCAGGTGATCACATACCAGAAGGACACAACCTTACTGGTAAGTAACTATAACATGACGTGTATTGTAATTCCACCGGCCTCGGTGGTGTAGGGGTTAATCCATCGGAGATAAGGTTGGTATGTACTGGGTTCGCATCCCGGTGCCGGCTTCCACCAGAGCGAGTTCAACGACTCAACGGGTAGGTGTAAGGTCACTACACTAACTTCTCTCTCACTAACAACTAACCTCTAACCCTTCGTCCTGGACAAACGGCCCAGATAGCAGAGGTGTGTGTGTCCAGGTTAGCGTGCTTAAACCTTAATTGGATATAAGCACGAACATAAGTATAAGTGAATGAATAAATTTGTAATTTCTATGTTTATCCGTCCGATTAATGAATAAAAGGTCTTAATTTTTTCCATGTTAAAACTTGTTCTCAATATAAAACAATAACAACATTCGGTTTAGTTGACATATAGCTCTACAGCTGATCACTAGAGAACATCCACGTGTCATCAACAAGTAAAGTTTGTTTTATTTAACGACGCCAGTAGAGCACATTGATTTTTTTTATCTTATCATCGGCTATTGGACGTCAAACATATGGTCATTCTGACACTGGTTTTTTTTAGAGGAAACCCGCTGTCGCCACATAGGCTACTCTTTTACGACAGGAAGCAAGGGATCTTTTATTTGCGCTTCCCATAGGCAGGATAGCACAAACCATGGCCTTTGTTGAACCAGTTATGGATCACTGGTCGGTGCAAGTGGTTTACACCTACCCACCGAGCCTTGCGGAGCACTCACTCAAGGTTTGGAGTCGGTATCTGGATTGAAAAATCCCATGCCTCGACTGGGATCCGAACCCAGTACCTACCAGCCTGTAGACCGATGGCTTAACCACGACACCACTGAGGCCGGTTCCACGTGTCATCATTGCCTTCTTGTGTTACCTTCTTTGTATGGAAATGCAAATACAATTTCCCCTTGCTACTAAATTCTACGAAACAATACCAGCTTCGGTAGCATAGCGGTGAAGGCATTGGGTTTAAGATTGGTAGGTACTGGGTTCGCATCCCATTATCGGCTTCCACCCAGTGATTTTTAACGGCTTAGTGAGTAACTAAGTCCACTACACCCACTGCTCTCACTAACCGCTAACTCTTAACCACCAATCTCTGAGATGGACAGACAGCCCAGATGGCTGAATTGTGTGCCCAGGACGGCGTGTTTAAATCTTAATTAGAACGAAAATGAGGACAGCGGGTTTACCTTCTCCCACTAACCCATTAACCTCTGTCCTGAACGGACACTCCCAAGCCGTGAAATTGCATATCCAAGAGAGCGTGCTTGAACTGTAGTTGGATATAAAGACAAATATGAATATGCTCACTGTTTCTCAATTGGCTTGCAGTACACGTGCACTGCGGGAACGAGACGGTGGGTGGTTCTGTTGAAGTGATTAGCGATCTGGTCATCTCTGCCACGGCGACATGCTCGGCTGAATACAGGGACACCTTGACGCAGCTGGACAACGCGACACACCCAACACACATAATATCTGTAGTATACAGCGGGGACAACACCCGTGCGTGTGTGTTTAGCGTGAGTATGAAATTTAAGACGGTTTAAAAGCGTAGTCCCAATACAGAAATATAATTCAGATAAACAAATGATACTGATTTTAAATTTGCGCAACTATGTTCAGCGCCGTAGCTAGGATTTTTTGTTTGGTGGTGGGGGTGGGGGTAGGGGAGGCGCATCTGAATAGTTAATAGTCTAAAACTCCTTAAACGGTTAAGAAGAAAATTTTCTTTTTCCAGATCTTATCCCCCCCCCCCCGCTAGCTACGGCCCTACGGTGTGTTAGGAAGAATACTGAACGCCACGAATATAATATTGACACATATCTTGGATGTTTTGGTAGTAACAATAAACATGTGTAATATTTTCAACACCCAATTGCCGATGACTATTCGTGTGTTGGGGTGTCGTTAAACATTCATTCATTCGCGTAACATATTCAGAATTTTTAATAGGCAAAATTAAAAACAAACTCCACAATTAGGATTTTTATATACAATTGTGGTCATTGTCAATATGTTTTGCTCATAAAATTTACATTTTGATCACCTTTTCCCCCAGTGTATGCCTCCAACAATAAAAGGTAATATTTAATGGCTGGTTTAGTGACAAGTTATTGACAAAGTATTTATTTCTTGTGTACAGAAAAGAGAAGACGTGTACTCAATAGAGATTGTTGTAGAATGGCGAGAGTACCCCGCAGCTCCCCCCAACAAGGAAATCTACCACGTCAGGTGCATCTACAACGGCAGCACCAGCATCGGTCAAGTGAGCCACCCCGTTCTTAAAAAGTGGGTATAGTTACATATAAAGAAATAGGAAACTGAAATACAAGTCTACTGTTTCTTATAATACATTGATATATTTGTAGTTTATGTATGGAATTATATATGGTACCTTTTTACTGTTTACGTATGCTATTATGCACGTTTTATTAAATAATTTAAATATATTATCAATACAAATCTAAATTATTGCCGCGAAGTGTAAAACCAATATTAACTCCTTTATTGAAGTTGTTGAAATGCAGTATTTTCATGTGGTAATAAGAGGCTAAATTAAGTTATTTCGTCTATCATATCATATGCATAGGCCTACTAGTAAATTATTTCTTTACTCCTTTAGAGAATTAAAGAAGGAAGAAAATGTTTTATTTAACGATGCACTCGACATTTTATTTACGGTTACATGACGTCAGACATATGGTTAAGGACCACACAGATATAAAGAGAGGAAACCCGCTGTCGCCACTTCATGGGCTACTCTTTTTGGTAACTAGCAGCAAGGGATCTTTTATATGCACCATCCCATAGACAGGATAGTACATGCCACGGCCTTTGTTACATCAGTTGCATGGCTCGAACTTAAGAATTTGTCTCCCACAGCAATTTTTAAAAGAATTGCTATGGGTGAAACGGTCCACCGACGGCAATTTTGAGCCTGCGTATGGCAATTTTTTTTTTTTAATTGACATTTACAGTAAATAAACCTGACTGAAAGGCTATCTTGTTACATGTAGACATCTTTTAAAAGTGCAAATGTTAAATATTGGCAGATAATGTAAACCAGGTGTATACATTTCACCATTGTTGGGGAGCTTTACCGACGGCACAAAAGTGCCATCGGTGATGCTCTCTACCTACGGCAATTTATATCAACGACGGCAATTGCCGTCGGTGCCGCCATTAAGTTCGATCCCTGCAGTGGTGGAGCACTGGCTGGAACGAGAAATGGCCCAATGGGGCCACCGACGGGGATCGATCCTAACCCGATCGCGCATCAAGCGAGGGATTTGACACTAGGCTACGTCCCGCCCCCAGAATGAAAGAGGTAACAGCTCTGAGGGAGTCAGGTCATTATAGTCACAGAGGTTGGGTTTTTTGTTGTTTTTCAGTGTCATTTATCCAAGAGTAATCGAGGTCTACCAAGGCAAGCTATCGAAACGAAACTTCTCCCTGTTGCTTGTGGATGTTCTAAACCAAAACCTGGTAGGGGTCAACATCAGGACCGGAAAGACGGTCCAACTGAAAGCATTTGTTGGTCCTGATAGTAAGTAAAGCTATTGATTTTTTTTTTTTTTTACAAAATGATTTCTTCTGTGGTTGCACATTGGTCTTATTTTATTTAAGATGATTAACACAATGACACAACTTTTTAGATGCAACTACATCTGTTGTTATTTGTAATGAAAAGAAAGAAACAAATGTTTTATTTAACGACGCACTCAACACATTTTAATTACGGTTATATGGCGTCAGACATATGGTTAAGGACCACACAGATATTGAGAGGAAACCCACTGTCGCCACTTCATGGGCTACTCTTTCCGATTAGCAGCAAGGGATCTTTTATATGCACCATCCCACAGACAGGATAGCACATACGACTGCTTTTGATATACCAGTCGTGGTGCACTGGCTGTGATGAGAAATAGCCCAATGGGCCCACCGACGGGGATCGATCCCAGACCGACCGCGCATCGAGCGAGCGTTGTACCACTGCGCTACGTCCCGCCCCCTATTTGTAACTGATAAGACGATTTTGTTTTATTTGTTCAGCATCCATGATGGATCAAGGAGCAGGAGCCGGTCCTTTCAACATACGATCTGTAGGACGTGACGAAAGAACCATCTATCCAGTCTCGTGCGACGCTGTTGGCGCCACCCATGGCACGAGATACACCATTCTCAGAGCAGGGTAAAGTCCGATAACTTTTAATACTTTTTATTTTATTATAATAACATGCATTGATAACAGCACTGATATATTTTAAAGGGACATTCCCGAGTTTGCTACACTGTAAGATGTTTTCGACTAATAAAATATTTCTACGATTAAACTTTCATATTAAATATATTTTCTTGTTTAGAATATCAGTGTCTGTATATTCAATGTGTTTCTGGTCGTCTTAATATTTGTTAAAAGCCCAGTTTTGGATTTTGTTTTCAAATAATTTCGTACGTACGAAAAAATCAAAAAGGAAATAAAATGAAATTTAACGTAGTACAAATCTTAGAATGACCAGAAACACGTTTAATATACAGCCACTAATATTTTATGCAGAAAAATATACTTGATATGTAATTACAATCATTAAAAAGTCCGTTAAAAATTGCAGCAAACTCAGGAATGTCCCTTTAATATTTCTTCATAAATGTTTTTTTTAAATATCATGTACTAGTGGTATGAAACAATAGCGAATGGAGACCGTGACGTATTGTAACAACTAAATGTTTTCATGGCACTACTATATCATGGGTGAACCAGTTTCGGTGAGCATAAGCGTTCGGTTCTACAGCATATCAATATTTATAAACAGACAGTTGTTTTCCAAATAGTACTAAACTGGCCGCTATGCAGCAAAGTTCACAGCACGTGCGTCAAAAACTGTAACATGCATCAGCAGTAAATATTTTTTCGGTGAGTGAAACGTTTAGTGGTATAGCTTACAGCAAAAACTTTCCAACATAAAACTTTTCAGTGTTTTATCAAAACATGCATGTTGTTCAACAAAACATGTACTTAAACAATTTATAAAAATATATTTTAAATATTTTAAGACAAATTACAAAAAGGAATCCTTGAGAACCAATGTTAACAGACAAATGTTAACAGACAACATTTTAGGAAAACGAATATAACAACTCTGCTGTCTTGCAATCATGTTACAAGTTGAGCAAATGTATGGTTATAATGGTAAAATTGTTTGGTTAAAAATATAAGCTGCATTCTGAGTTTTAATAAATAAACAGATATCCAGAAAGATATTTGTTAAAACATATAAGGACCGTACATTTTTGGCAGGTATCTGTAAAGAGAGCTTTGCCAGCAGACAGTTACAATCATGTGACTTCAATAACAAAGTAGCAGTACAACTGAAAACAGACAGAAATAGTTTCTTTCAGATAAGTCTTTGAAAATCATAGAAAAAAAGGGTATTAAGAAATGTGCCGTATTTATGAGTGGGTTAAGTTCAATATTGCTTTCTTTGCTCGTTTTAACCTTATTTTTACGAACATTTCTGTGAATGTGACAGACATTTATTTTGCTTATTTATTATTACTTGCAAAAGTCAACGACGTGAACGACGTCAGAAATCTTCAAATGTACGTACTGTTGCGCACAAACGATGCAACCACCGAAACAGGTCCCTCCACAAACAGGTCAACAGACGATATTTGTTTTCTGGGGTCAATAAACTTTATTTTTAAAAAACCCCAAACCAACCCTTAACAGTACTTGTCTAGTAGAGTAGTTTAAGACTAATACAATTTATTTAAATGATTTATTAGGAATATCGGACATTCTTAAATTATTTTATTCTATATTTATTTGATGTTGTACCACTTGCTAAAGAGCGAGCTTTGAATTGTGTTTTCTTGTATTATAGGTGTGGTGACGGTATAGTGTTTCATCAAGACGCTGGTTTTTCAATCAAGAGAAACGTAGCCGAGAGTCCTTATTTTAAATATTTTCATATCGATGGAGATGATCAGATGAAATTTGAGTGCAATTTTACAGTTTGTGAAAATTGTGAAAATGAGGTGAACGTATATTCATGCACTTTTTATTTCTATAGTATAAATTAAACTTTTATAAGATATTCCAAGTTAACGTGCCCTGTTTTGTTTATATTCACGCACCTTTTATTTCTATAGTATATATTGAACTGTAATAAGATATTCCAGGTTAACGATCCCCATTTTGTTATGTACTGTTATATCCATGCACCTTTTATTTCTATAGTATAAATTAAACTGTTATAAGATATCCTAGGTTAACGTGCCTATTTCACCAAATGTAAAATGTATTCATTCACAATTGTTCTGCTACAATGCATTTAAAAGAAGAAAAACATTGGTGGGGCTTTTAATGTTATTTAAAAAAAAAAAATGTTTTTGCCAACTGTTAAATTTATTCATTCTTATTTAACTGTTCTATTAAAAACCACACACACCCCAACAATTCCGCTCGTTTTTTGTTTTCATGTTTTTTTTTCTACAATATCGTTGTCATGTGATTTATGTCTGGATTAATAGTGAATTGATTTTAAGTAATTTAATCGAGTTCTATTTTCTGCTGCCATTACAATGTCATGTGTTATTCATTACCTTTGTGCTTATTCCACTCTAAATTTTATGTTTATATCCAATTGCGGTGAAGACACGCTTCCTGGTCACACAGCTCGACTACACGTGCTTTCTGTGAAGGATTGGTGCTAAATGTTATTAGTTAGCCATTAGTGTGTGTATGGGAAATCTGTGATAGTGGCACTGAGCCACCTATAATAATAAAAATATTATATTGTGTGTCCCCCCCCCCCCCCCCCCCCCCCCCCCCCCCCCCCCCCGATCAAGACTGAATAAGCCTTGGAATAACTGGGGGATCGAGTTTGTGCAGGGGCTCCCCCCCCCCCCCCAGTGGCCGTTATCGACAACTTGGAAACTTTGGTACCTTTTAATAACAACATCATGTTGTGTTTAAATTAGATTTGATTGTCAGAAATATGTTGTTGTTTTTCAGAATTCTTGCTCAAACAAGCCCAAATCAAGCTTGAACCTGGATAAACTGTGGAACGAGTTTGTGCAGTGGCTCGCAAAAACAAAAATCAGCATACTTGGCAAACGATCAGTTCCAGGTATGATCCCCAGGTGCCCGAAGCCAAATACCACGCAGCTAGGCGAACACAACAGAATATTAGCACAGGCTGGCCATTCCACTGCCGTACAATATAAACAGACATGATAGAATGAATATGTCGTGAGACCATTTTCTGCAGGATCTCACTTACATGTACAGTTAAACCTGTGTTAAACAACCCACACAAAAATTGTAGGTTTACTAAGACAGCTAGATGTCTAATACAGGTCACTTTTTACTATCTTCGATAACTTTTACTGCTAGTATCGATGGTTTGAGAGAATAGTTAAGTTGTGTCTTTATAGAAGATGCTGTTTAATACTGGTAGCTGAATGAGCGGGTTTCACTATTACATGCATCTGATATTATTTATGACATATAAACAACAAAAGAAACGTATCGATCAGTATAATTTGTGTATGAATTATTTATAAACGACACATTAAAATATTCGTGTTTTTATAAAGTATAGTCCGTTACTCATGAACACGATTGTACAATAGTAAAATAGGTCGGAATATAAAAACGTATTAAGCTCTATTCGGAGATGATAAGTGCGTGGGAGGCACAGAGATGGTTATTTTATAGGTTCTGGTGTATTTTGGGTCGAAAGTTTTGTCCTTGTTTTTTGTTTAACGATACCACTAGAGCACACTGATTAATTAATCATCGGCTATTGGATGTAAAAAAATTGATAATTCTGACTCGTAATCATCAGAAGAAACCCGCTACATTTTTCCTAATGCAGAAAGGGATCTTTTATATGCACTTTCCCATAGACAGGAAAACCATACCACGGCCTTTGTTCAGTTGTGGTGCACTGGTTGGAACGAGAAAAAAACCGAGTCAGCTGAATGGATCCACCGAGGTGGTTCGATCCTGCGACGCAAGCACCTTAAGCAAGCACTCAACCGACTGAGCTAAGTCCCGCCCTTGGGCGGACATATACTAAATTCCACTGAAAACGCAATATTCTGATATATAGTTCTAAAAAGGATATGAGAAGGATTAATAATACATTTAACTTGTTTTGTGAAACTGGATGTATTCTCGTAGCCAATAACCCCCCCTCCCCCCCCCAAAAAAAAACCTTCAAGGGTCAGGATTATTATTTATCTTTAAACAACCTCGCACATGCCTTAGCAATAACAATTCATACGTGGTGATGCGTTTTCAATGGAGTTCAGCATATTTAGCGCCCGTGATGTCATATTTCATTAGAAGAATGCCTGTTTTAACCCCTTTGACGGTAGGCAATCCATTTTCTTGCTGAAATCTCAAATATTAAAAATCTAGGTCACATAGACGCGTCATGAAACAATTATAGCATCCCACGGTTATGCATTGCAGATAAAAGATGGCAACAGATGTGTGTTACATGAAGGCAGGGAACTATATCAGTTAATAACAAGAACACGTGATTAATAACCCTGTGATTATGTTACATTAGTATGAGAGGTGATAATCCAGGTTAACATTATTGTTTTACTTTCAGATTTGGAACCAAGCATTTGTGTCAAAAGTAATGTTATAAAAATAGAGCAAACCAGGTATTATTCAGATAACGGAAGCACGTTTCCGATAAACGATGTAGATATCCAGCCATCTTCTCCTGCCCAGAATCATCGCCATGAGAGTGACGTGGACAACACGAATGGTCAAGTGACAGGCGCCGGACAAGAGACTTCTGGATTGAAAACGGTCATCAGTTGGCCCCAGAAGGTCGTTATCTGTACCATGGGAATAATAATCGGCGCTGTCATGTTCGTTATTGTTATATGTGTTTGTCATGACCAACATATGTGTTCAGCGAGAGCTGAAAACGTGAGAATTACAAATGGAGCGATTTAATAAATATTATCGCATCTTCCATGGGTTTTTTCTTTGTTTAACTTTATTTTTCAGATATCGCACGTTTTTTGTGTTTGATTTATTAAACAGTTTTATTCAGCTGCAACTCAAACCGACGATATTCCAGTTTTCGAAGCACATCTATTTGTTAGATTTTTAAAATTATTTTCTCTCTCTCTCTCTCTCTCTCTCTCTCTCTCTCTCTCTCTCTCTCTCTCTCTCTCTCTCTCTCTCTCTCTCTCTCTCTCTCTCTCAGGCTTATTTTTCACTATTAGAGCCGTTTATGATCACTGAAATCAAACATTACTTATATTTTATTGTTTAGATTATCCATTATGTACAACCAAAATGTTTCTGGCCATCCTATAATAACACAAAACGCATTTTTCATATTTTTAAAAACGCACGTGCGTCTGAGAAGGAACGGTTATGAAGTCGAGTTTGTCTCTTTTGTTAAGGACATTTCAACGTCACAGACTCTTGTTTCACTCTGTTGAATCCAAATTTGTTACAGGTTTGTAAAAACCAAACTTAGTGTCCATGTTTACGGGTTGAAACTAGTGTCTAGGTGAAAAATATGCCTTAGTGTTTAAAACTAGGGTCTGTCCCTTTAACAATTTCAAGACATACGACTGGCTACTCCTAGGTGATGACCTGGTCACCAATGCCATACGTCCCAATAAAACATCAGCGCGATGGAAATCGATTAGACTGTGATGTATAGTTAACTTGACAGTGAGTCTGTGACGCGTAAGTCAGCTACAAGTGCAACGGCTGTAAATTAACTTTTAGTCGAAAAAGATGTTAAAATTTGCTTAAAACCTGGTTTTTGAAGATATGTAAGAAATAGAATAATACATTCGTGTCCGTTAGATACCATTTATCTGACAGCTCGTTGTTTAAAAATTTATCAAACTGGCTTTCGCTCGTTAGATACACTTTAAAACAACTCGTTGTGAGACAAATGGTATCTAACGGCCACTCGTGTATTATTCTCTATTTAGTCAAAACATGTTACAATGCAGATCGTCCCTTTCACAACAAACTGTAATGGCTGTAAACCGACTACGGTCAACGACCTGTCCCGTGTAATCTATCGAAGAATCGCGAGCTTCATTGATTATTATTTTCGTGCTTATATATTCACTGTTTCAAGCACATTGCCCTAGGCACATATCTGGACTGTTTGTCCAGGACAAGAATGAATAAATGAATGTTTAACGACACCCCAGCAGGAAAAATACATCGGCTATTGGGTGTCAAACTATGATAAATGTAAACACAATGTGATGATCAACATCAACATAAGAATTCAAGATTTAAATAAAAACTGTAAAGAACTGTACAAAAATATAAATATCATAGATAAATACGGACTTTTAATCAAAATTTCAATTTTGTGCTGTATTGGCCATTCTCAAAGAGAATGTTACACCCCTGCACCACGGTGAGGTTACAGCACGCGCAGGGGTCCGGGACAAGAGGTTATTAGTGTTTAATTGATAATAGTAAGGAAGAAGTGGATGTATTGACTGCTAGTGACCTACCCAAGACAGACCCGCGAAAACTCGTGTAGGAGTTGATAAATACTGAAGGAAAAACAACAAAATGTTTGGGATATATCTGTAAATAAAAAAAGCATACACCTGAAGGTTAACCGTAGTCAGATCGTTTTGCTAGGTGGTTCTGGACCCCTGTACAGGCGTCTGGGGCGGGTGACAGAGGACACTGTCCTCCCCATCTCTGATGCATTGCCGCCCCCACCCCCCTCAATCAAATTAATATATAACCCCCCCCAGTTGCTATAATTTTTCAGTGCCTAGATACGAATAACACATGATCACAGTAAATATAACCCAAAATGTTATGTGATTAAATTCTTGTAATACAGGGGGCGGGACGTAGCCCAGTGGTAAAGCTCTCGCTTGATGCGCTGTCGATTTGGGATTGATCCCCGTCAGTGGGCCCATTGGGCTATTTCTATCCTGTCTACTAAGGGGGAAAATGTAGCGGATTTCCTCTCTATGGCTGTGTCAAAATGACCATATGTTTGATATCCAATAGCCGATGTGGTGTCGTTAAACAAAAAAAACTTGTTATAATAGCGATCCACAGTTATAACAGCAAAGCTCCTACAATGACTGAGCATCCAGCGCGCGCGAAGAAAGACGTTACCAGCCACTGCACTTGGCATTTATTTAAAAAAAAATTAAATTGTAAAGATAACCTTTTTTGTTGTTGTTGCTTTAAGTACAATATAAATGTTTTACTGAATACTAATTATCTCTGTTTGTTATTATACACTGATTTGATTCTGTAGCCTATTGATTGTTTTTTTTTCATTCATTATTAAATCGAACACGTTGAGAATGTCACCCGATGCAGTTATAATTCCAGTTGATCAGATTCGAACACTTATAATACACTCTAGCATCCTATAGGTTGATTATTCGGCTAATATAATAGCTTCATCGATGGAGTATAGCCATTCGATCGGTATAAGTTTATTAGAGACATTCATTGTTCGTCAACAAAGGAATTAGAATCCAATTGTTTCACGCACTGCTTACTCTGACGTATTGGAAAGGCGTACCGTAGTCTATTAATAACAGAAGCTACAATTAAGACGCCCGTGAAGGTGTGTGTGTGTGTGTGTGTGTGTGTGTGTGTGTGTGTGTGTGTGTTTTGTGTTTTTGTGTGTGTTTGTGTGTGTGTGTGTGTGTGTGTGTGTGTGTGTGTGTGTGTGTGTGTGTGTGTGTGTGTGTGTGTGTGTGTATGTGTGCGTGTGGGTGGGTGTGTGTGTGTGTGGGGGGGGGGGCTGTGTCCCCAGCTCGTGGACAAAATAAATGTATTTTTGTTCTATTCTATATAAATAAATACATTTTAAAAAACCCAACAAACAAACAAAAAACAAAAAACAAACCGGAAAAGTACCCTTTTAGTTTATAATTGACCTTTTGTGTAGGTGGAAGTCTTTCTATAATACAGCTTTCCTAGTCAGTGTTTGTGTCGGTTTTTGTGTTTGTTTGTCATTTTGTGATTTTTGTTTAAAACTATCTGTTAAATAATTCAGGCTAAGTACCGCCCAGATTATGATCAACTGAACGTTCAGTTTTATTACCCAGCCTTGATATTGCAGTTATTAATATTACGTCATTAGGTTTAAGGTTTGTAAGAGCTGAACAGCCGTTTTTCCATGTCCAGTTACACATCTTTTAGGTTTTTTTTAAAACTACCTTTAAAGGGACATTCCCGAGTTTGCTGCAATTTTAAAGATGTTATCGACTAACAGAGACTTTATAACGATCGTAATTACATATCAAAATATTTTTCTGCATAAAATATTAGTGGCTGTATATTAAACGTGTTTCAGATCGTTCTAATATTTGTACTAGGTTACATTTCATTTCCTAAAATATTATTTTTTCGTACGTACGAAATTATTTGAAACTCAGGAATGTCCCTTTAATATTTACCTATCACCCAATAATATGTGTGAAAGCGTGAATTAACCATCCCAATGAGAGTGTGGGGTTCTCCTCCCCAATATAAAATTCTGACTATACCATTCGATACACTGATATTAAATGCAACAGAGTAAATTGTATTTAGAAAGTGATCACCTGTATGGTAAGAGTTATCTCTCTTTGTCTAGAATAATGGTGACTGTTATTCACTTTATGAATTTTGCGAGGAGAAAAGGACAGTCATACCGCAACCCCACACACTTACAACATAATATCTATTGTTCTGTCTTTTACCGTACTTATCTCTGTCATCATTCGTTAGTTTCTTTCTACCCTCCCTCTCTCTCTCTTGTTACCGTACTTATCTCTGTCATCATTCGTTAGTTTCTTTCTACCCTCCCTCTCTCTCTCTTGTTGCCGTACTTATCTCTGTCATCATTCGTTAGTTTCTTTCTACCCCCCCCCCCCCCGTCTCTCTCTTGTTGCCGTACTTATCTCTGTCATCATTCGTTAGTTTCTTTTTACCCTCCCCCTCTCTCTCTTGTTGCCGTACTTATCTCTGTCATCATTCGTTAGTTTCTTTCTACCCTCCCTCTCTCTCTCTTGTTGCCGTACTTATCTCTGTCATCATTCGTTGGTTTCTTTCTTCCCTCCCTCTCTCTCTCTCTTGTTGCCGTAACACACCACTGTTTTAAAAATAAACATTATTTTTTACTAACGAAGCCAAAAAAAAAAAAAAAATGTTGATTGGAATCTTGTAGCTAAAATACATTTTAGGTTGACTTAGTTAATTCAATGGGAATGATTGGCAGGGATTTAGCACTCAGTCCAAATCAGATTACAACCTAGAATAGCGTGTAAGCGATTTTGTTTCTTCGTGGATAGCAAATCCTATTGTTTCACGGATAGCTAATAATCAGATAATGTTAAAAACAAACAGTCTTTTTACAAATCACTCGAAAATTAGGTATATTAACCACATCTGCAAAACAAAGAAAAAGAAAGAAATCAAACGTGGGAAAATATTTTTGATTGTGACATATATGGTTAAGACCCAAAACACACCAAAGATGGGTCTGGGTCTGGGTCTAGGTCTGGGTCTGGGTCTGGCGAGTATGTATCAGTCGAAAATGAAACGCACTGAATCGAATGTGACAAAACACACCGCTCTGTGCTGACGCGAACTGCAGATCTGGCAACATACGACATAGAACATGTACTATATTTTGCCAGACTAGTAATAAACAACAGGCTAGATATATGTTAATCAAAGTAGGATTCTAACAATTATTGTTGATGTTTATAGAAGAAAATATATCTACAGTTATGAACGCAGTTCATATAATATATATATATATATATATATATATATATATATATATCATACTGAACACACGTCGTAACAGTTACAGACCCAGACGTCGAAGTACACCACAGTCGCCAGACACAGACCCAGCTTTGGTGTGTTTTCAGCCTAAAGTGTTTTCATCTAATAACATCCCCTAAAAATAACAAGGAACTCCATAACCTTGGAAATATATATGTGTTTAGCGAAATGTCATTGGCCAGTTTCTTCAACAAATTATTTAATTTTATGCAATGTAGTACACCGTTACAAATTAACCTACATGAATTTATTAGTATTAGAAGTGTGATATAAGTCTATATTTATATTTTAATCATTATACCATGTAATAGTTAGAACTTATTATATTTAAATAATTTAACACTGAATTCATTTAAGGTATGAACCTATGTTAAATTGCTCCATCATCATTATTTATTCAACGACACCTCATCGCTGTTCTAAGCTGTTTTGTTATATCCACTCGTCTATTTCGCTTGCTAAGAGAGAGCGAGAGGGGGGGGGGAGGGGGAGGGGGGAGGGATATATATATATATATATATATATATATATATATATATATATATATATATATAGAGAGAGAGATAGAGAGAGAGAGAGAGAGAGAGAGAGAGAGAGATAAATACACACACGCATACACATACACACATACACAGACACACACGCATACACACATAAACACGCGCACACACACACACGCAGACACACACACGCACACACACATAAACACACACACACAGACAGACAGACAGACAGACAGAAATACAGACAACATATATTAGCCTACTCATAATTTATAAACCGTCAAGGCATGCATTTCCCACGGATAGGTCAGTATATAACGGTATTTGATGTATCAGTAGTGGAACATTCGTTGGGACGGAGAGGAAAATCAAACAAGCTAGAGTTTATGAAGGTGTGTCGATCCTGCGACCCATCGCGACTCGGAGGACCGCCGAACTGTTTCCCACGCACGTATGAATGAAAACTCAATGTGCTTATAATACTTTTTAGCAATAAGGTGGGTTTTTTTACGTGTTTTTAATTGTTCGTTCTATAATATCAATTTTCTCGTTCAAAGTAGCAATCTGAAAACATTTATATTCAGCAACAGCTCCAGACACACGAAGGACATTCCTATAACAATGAGGGGCAACAGCGCATCACCTCTCTGATTAGGTAAGCAAACTTAACACATCTTCAACTGATTCATCGTCGCCTTGATCTTGGTGGAAGTGTTTGTAGGTTCTACAGCACCAGCGAACGCAGACGACACCTCGTCTGCAGCATTGATCTCAACACGTTCTCAAGCTGTTCCGCCATTGTTGGCCCTACTCTTCTAGCGCTACCACCGCATGATCGTTCCGTGATGTAAAAATAACAATCAATTTGTACACAGGATGTTGTAAACAGGATTATGACAAAATATTCTTCAAGTGCCATCACATTTTCTGTCGGCCACAAGCTGCTGTATGAAATCGCAGCAGGACTCGTTCACAGACGGGAACGACCTTTCAAAGTAGGCGCCATTTTGACCAATCCTGTTGAGACTGTGACGCAACAAGAATTAGGTTGTCACGTGACTTTAGAAGAGAATCGTCTAAATGGTGAAAGCCTGTGTACAGTTCTGTGTTAACCCAGCCGCTGTCGCTGGTTTTAACTGAAATCAAGCAGGGAAATCTTTATCTTGTCTCACACTCAGCATTGTGTTTTGACTTCTTTGTGGTCAGTCATTAAAAACTAAACACTATATGTGTGTACAATACGACACTGAGACGTGTGCCATTTTATACATCTACTTATTTAATGAAGTGAATTTAATGATCAAACAAAACCAGGTATGGCCAAAACCAACCACTTACACAAGCACGGTTTGCCTTCCGCCGATCAAAATCAGGTTGAAATTAAGGCGACTTTGCTGACGTGGACACATCTGAAGGTATATCCACTAAATATCATTTTTATATGAGGGCCATCAAATAGGTTTCCACTTTATGACACTCTACGGGGAGGGACGTAGCTCAGTAGTACAGCGCTCGCCTGATGCCCGATCGATCTAGGATCGATTCCCGTCGGTAGGCCCATTGGGCTATTTCTCGTTACAGCCATTGCTCCACAACAGGTGTAACAAAGGCCGTGGTATGTACTATCTTGTCTGTGGGGTGGTGCATATAAAAGATCCCTTACTACTAATCGAAAAAGAGTAGCCCATGAAGTGGAGAGAGCAGGTTTCCTCTCTCAATATCTGTGTGGTCCTCAACCATATGTTCGACGCTATATAACCGTAAATAAAATATGTTGAGTGCGTCATTAAATAAAACATTTTCTTCCTTTATGCCACTCTATTCATTGAAATTCATCTACATGTTAGAATATTGACTTTTTTTATAGAACATATTTTGAACTAAATATTAAATGTGGACAATTCCACATGTAGCTTAATCTTCACATTATACTATTCAAACACAAAGGAAAATGTAACAGTCTTCTGACTGTAACTACATGCTATTAAAGTCTCGAATGAACCTGTATTAAAGCCTTGAGTTTAGACTTAGATGTTGCAACAGTACTAAAGTAGCTCTATTCGGGACACTCAATAATTATGTAAACTAATATCCTTTGCCATTTTAGCAGTTGATTTCATTTAGGATATATATTAGAATAGCTTTTCTAACCCGTAGATGTTTGTTTTTTAATTTCTTAATTTATGCCTCTCTAAATCACTCGTTAGAAGGGGCGGGATCTAGCTCAGTTGGTAGAGCGCTCGCATAAGGTGGTTGCTTCGCAGGATCGAACCATCTTAGTGGACCCATTCTCTGATTGGGTGCTCCACGACTAGTATATCAAAGACCGAGACATGTGCTGTCCTGTCTGTTGGAAAATGCAATTAAAAGATCCCTTGCTGCTAATGGAAAAATTTAGCAGGGTTTTCTCTGAATATTACGAGTCAAAATTACCACATTTGATATCCAATTTCCGACGATTAATAAATCAATATGTTTATATAGTATCGTTAAAGAAAACAAAGTTTTACCTTTTTTTTTAAAACCCACTTTTGTCAGACGTGTTTTGTTACCGTACCTAATACATTACCACAATGATCCATCCCTGCGTTCAGCTACTGTCTGGATGACCGCGGCAACTCAATCGTGACCTGGCGTTATCAAACTAACCCCTTGACTCTATCTTGTACGCAAACACTCGTTTGAATACGATAATGGTTCTGTCGTTTTATATATTATTATAAACTCCCACGAGACGCAATAGTCGTATCGATTAAACACAGTACATTAGGCAGAGTTCATATATCATGGATATTTAGCCATTGAGTTCAGCTACCGTATCATATTTTAAAACTGACAAACCCTAAATGACTCTTGGCTTCGTATACATTTGAGGTAATGAAGTACTGACTGTTACATGATTCTCCGATGGGTATTATGAAAGATTAACCACAAAATAATAACATGTTTATTAGTGGTGTTTTTTTTTCATATGAACAACCCAAACGTGCTCGATTTCTGGCGGAACTAATCTTTCAGAATGCTGGTCGTGTTATCTGCGTCATCGATCGCTGTTCTTAATTATTATTTATTACTTCCTCTTGATGGCGACTTTCAGCACCAGTCCCGATAGTCTAGTGGGTAAGCTATACATTCTACGGTTCGTAGGTGCAAATTTCGCATCTCAGTACCGGCTCGGGGGCGGGATGTAGGTCAGTCGGTAGAGCGCTCGTGTGAGGCGCTTGAGTCGTAAGATCCAACCCTCTCGGTGGACCCAATGTTTGATATATATATATATAACTAACTCAAAGGTCAGACCAGGACAGCAAAGACGTACGTAGAATATTCCATTTCAGTTTGTTGTCCTCTTAATATATATATATATATATATATATATATATATATATATATATATATATATATATATATATATATATTAAGAGGACAACAAACTGAAATGGAATATTCTACGTACGTCTTTGCTGTCCTGGTCTGACCTTTGAGTTAAAGTCACAGGTTGAGTACTTCAACTGTAACTATGATCAGTAAATACAATAACAATTTAAATTTAATTAGATTACCACCGATGACTGGCCTCTCTCCCCAAGTTTAGTGCCACCAAGTCAAGGTCCTTTTCCATTGACTAAACCAATCTACTTCCTTCGTTCCCTCTCTTATTTTTAACCATACAAACATTTAAGTATGAATGTATGTATATACGCACGTACGTACGTACCCATGCATTTATGCTGACATTGTTTATAGTAGCCGTAGATCCATAACCACGGTTTCTGCCAGAGGGTAAAACGCCATACCCAAATATTTTTGCAGATTTGATTTGCTTAAGTTAACCTTTTGACAAAATTAATGACTCTTATCATTACTGTATGATTTTCTTAACCCTAAACCTAACACATTTTCTTTCTGGGGAAGGCCCCCCCCCCCCCCCCCCCCCCCCCCCCCCCCCCCCCCACCCCATACCCCCTGTTGACTGTGGTTGCATTCAATTCCATAGCGCCATACTCCAAACATTTCTTTCTGGCAGAAACACCGATAACGTGCATGCTCACGTACATATACATTCTCATGTACATATACATAACTACAGCATCGTAAAACATTAGTGCGAAAAATGCGACCAATATTTCAGCTCAATAATCACATGATGCATTAAGAAACCAACAACACCACTGCAAATAAATACAAAACAAATCAAACGCCAAAATAGCAGATGTGTGCAATATGCATCTGTTACAATGAAAATACTATTTAATGTCAACAGAAAGTAAACATGTAATGAACATATACATGTACATATGCATAAGCATATGAATTTTTATAGCATATATACTACTATATATATATCACGAAATAAAGTAAAATTTTAGGAGACTGTTTTTATCGTGTTTTAAAATTGTAATGTGCCTTAAGCAATAATAGCCTACACAAGCATCTGCTTTGATGCCACAACCTGCACATTAATATTTATAACACATTTTACTTTATCATGTAAGTCTTCTAACTAAAATAACCTTAGCTTGCATGTAACGCAGCCTCATTTTACACGACCGATGACACTGCAACAATGCGTGACACAAAGTGTGTGTGAGCAACATAACCTAGAATTAATATCACACGTTGTTAGGGGTCCACGACCGAACAAGACAGGAAGTGGATAACTCCATCCAGCACGGCGCTGTAAATAGTCCTGCTAATTGAGTGATGACACCATTATGACGTTTCAGCAAAATCGCACTATCTAGCTTATTATTCCATGAACAGAGGTTTTTCTGATTAATTATTTTAGCTTTAATTTTCTTGAACTTTCATGAATTTTCTTGAATTAACTGAATTTATATTTTGAGCGCGCATAAAGTTAAATACAAACAACAAAAATAATACAAACTTAATGGAAAACAAAGGCGATAATCTGTATACTTTTAATTTTGCATTTATGATGGCGGTGATAATAGTGGTTGACAGTTTGCAGCAAATAAAACTTATAAATATAAATGTAGACATGCATATCATACAAAATTGTTCAGTATTCCGTAAATACAATCCATATAGCATAATACGTTACGATTTTTTTTTTAATCTGCTGCGTAATATTTAACCTAACTTTCCGCCAGACCTTAGAGTACTGGTTTATCGAGACCAACATTAGACTGGTATTACTGGTGCTCGTACAACAGGCGGCCTCAGATTACAGTTATCTTCCCATTTGGTTGTCCAAAATCCGGAAGTTTCACCGCGCAAGTAGTCTGCTGTTTGACTGTGATTATTTCATGGCAGACAGCTATGAAGTGGCAACTGTTTGACTGAAGTGACAGGGGATAGCATGTAGTTTGTAAACATGTGTAACTTGTTGACATTGAAGACTTGTTTGTGGTAATTCCGGCCCATGCAAAAGTAGTGCTTTTTGTGTAAAATGGGTGTACTCCGGCCTGGTTTAGAGGGTGTGTCTGTTTAAACCAATATGCTGGGAGAAAGAGCTGGACAACAGGGGTTGTCCTTTTCAGGATATGTGTCCCCCATGCAGGCAAAGGTACATACAAAACTTCACGGGCCTGCTGATATTAATAAAAATATTATAGCCACTAAGGCTATATAGAAACATATAGCGAAATTAATTGTGGTCTGAGGCCAGGCGTGCGTCGCGCCTTCATTTACTAATTATTAAACTGATATTTAAATGGACCGAGGCTTTCTTTTTGCTCCGTCGCATCATCTGACAATTATCTAAAATGCTACTCCCTCTGGCACGGACAATAGTAATATCCGCAGTCGCGCTGGATTATCCTTCACTGTGACAGGAGTTGGCGGCGAAAACAAGCAAAACTTGCTCTTTGAGCATCGGCTTTCTGTAGGGTTGACGTTAACACGCTGTCCCCCGATGAAGGGATTTTAATAAAGACCCTTGTAATCACCACGAGTACATCACCTGGATCGAATTCTTTTCAATAATATGAAATAAAATACCAGACATTGACCGTACGTTGCATTGTGTTTACCGGTAATCTATGGTTGTTATATTTCGCCGCGTATTAATAGAATTATAATACGTGGAATGAAAACTGTCATCGGGGATAAAAGGATGATATGTTATGCGTGAAAAACAATGTTAACGTAAGTATAAGGAAGAACAACAAAGCGAAAAACATAGAATGTGTTGGTTTTTTCATAATGTGTGTGTGCGTGCGTTTGTGCGTACGTTAGTGTGTATGTACGTGTCGGCGTGTATGAGTGTTAGTCTGTGTTAATATTGGTGTGTGAGTAGAGTAAAGTTCCCTTGTGGAAGAAATTGAACACAGAAAAATCCAATATGTCGCATTTTCACATTAAATACATGGTGGTATTGGATTAAATTAAAAAGTTTGTTTTCTTTAACGCCACCACTAGAGCACGTTGATTTATTGACCATCGGCTATTGGATGTCAAACATTTGGTAATTTTGACGTATAGTTTTTGAAAGGAAACCTGCTCGATTTTTCCATTAGTAGGAAGGTGTCTTTTATATACACTGTACCACAGACAGGATATCACATACCACAGCCTTTGATATACCTACCGGGCTTTACCACTGGGCTACGTCCGATATTGAATACGCAAAAACGATAAGAGATATTCGGGGGAAAGGACTGGCCTGAAACCTTTTTCACCATGTATTTCCATCATCCTACCCACAATATTATTTGTAACCCATTCGAATGTGCGTAGCTGGTTTAGTCGTAATGCTAACATGAAATGTTGCTAACCAGATTCGGACATTTTCGTTTACCCCCCCCCCCCCCCCCCCCCGTCTACGAAAATGAGAGCACGTACGACTATGCCCATGTTTACAAGTCTCACCTTTTCTCTGTCTCTGTCCTAATTTTGTGCGGGATTTAGGTCAGTCGGTTGAGTGCTCGCTTGATGTGCTTGAGTCGCAGGATCGAACCACCTCGGTGGACCCATTCAACTGATTGTTTTTTTTCTCGTTTCAACCAGTGCACCACAACTGGACAAAGGCCGTGGTGTGTGCTTTCCTGTCTGTTGGAAAGCGCATATAAAAGATCCCTTGCTGCATTAGGAAAAAATGTAGCGAATTTCCCCTGATGACTACGAGGCAGAATAACCATATGTTTGACATCCAATAGCCGATGATTAATTAATCAATGTGCTCCAGTGGTGTCGTTAAACAAAACAAACTATCTTAATTTGTTTTCTAACGACACCCTAGCTGGTTATATTAAGCTAGGTTCAGCCGTGTAAATCGATTTTCTTGAAGGATATCCTATAATGGTTCTACATATTTTTATAATGTACAGTCAGCAATTCTTAGGCGATTTATTGACATCTTTTAATATCTTGTTCATATTACTACATGCTGAAATCATCAAAACTAACGTAAATACATATAATCAAAGTTTCTAAAAAGAGCACATTGAATAAAAATCATTTATCCTGTTCGTCATTTTTGAAAGGGTTGATTTTTTACTTATTAAATTCATGCGAAAACGTTATAATCAGCCCATATATTTCAGCTTGTTATATCGATTTTAAAGAACTGGTGAGCAAGTTAGTTTACTGAGACTGACACGAGAAAACAACAATTTAATTTATCCCTTACGAACGAAATTACAGAAATTTGAAAAGAGCGCCGGTTGCGGCACATACTGTTTAATACAGGTACATATTTCTATGTAATATCGCAGTATGTGATAAAAGCGTCGGTAGATGTCGCTCCTCTAGATTCCAACTGCAATAATCTCCGGAAATTGAAACAGAAAGAGATATTGATTAGATATCTAGTTTAGTGTTCCATCGTTATTTCTCCAGGTGATTTTCATAGATAATGTGCGTTTATATGAAATATTCTCTGTTATAAGAAAATTGTTCGATTATTTTGTAAATTTTTAAAGATATTTTAACCCCAAAAGGCTGTCCACATCTTTTCAGTCTGCATTCTTGTAACAAGAATTGGGCATTACATTATATTTTTCGCTGATTCACTTTGCAGTAATTCATAGGGGAAGATCCAGAAATAGTCATATATGTTTTATATTTCCTTCCAGTATTTACAACCCATAGAATATAACTGCATAAATAATCTTTGTTTGCCTAAAACTAATTTCAGCAGACTCCCATCCATGTATTAAATTAAGCCAGTCGGTGTTTCCAGTGCATCATCGCCAGCCCTCCCTGGTGTGATGGTTTGAAGGAATCCACACAGGCTTGCAACTTGGACAATGATATTGCATTATTTTGTAGAGATTATTCAATAAACGGCCGTTCTAATTAATCGCATACCCCCCAGTTCAATACATTTTCTGGTACCGGAGTGAATATATTTTTTAACGAATATTTATATTTCCCTATTGTTTTTTTTGTTTTTTTTAAATACATAAATAAAAAAATAAATGGAAAAAATAAATGAATGCATGCATGAATGAAATAATAAATAAATAAATAAATAAATAAATAAATAAATAATTTTAAAAAAAATAAGGAGAAAAATGATTCATTCAAGGATGAAACACATTTGTATACTGTTTTTAAAACTGAAATGATCTCACAATTATTAAGGACAAATATATGAATGAAACGATGGAAAGCCAAATGCCTTGTGCACCATACAACAACAGTTAAAGCGTGCATGTTTCTGTATACGCACCCCCAAAACCCCCTCTTGAAGACCCTGACAAAACCGCTGCTTTCCCAGGCTGTCAGTCATCTCAAAGATACGTGCCCCCACTAATCCCGGCCCTCTGTCGAGATCCCATTCTCACTGCTCCAAACTAAACACACCGCGAGCCGCGGGGGGTCATCTAGTAATCCGTTTTGCCACAACCCCCATTTCACCCAGTCAGAAGTAGTTTTTCTTGCCCATGTGACTTCCTAACCCGATTGGAAAGTCATCTGACCTCCCTCCGCGCTCGTTCGCTCTTATTTGTATTGGCTCTCCGATTCACTAAACAGATTAGAAAATAATCAACTCCAAATTATTCTTTCCATTTCTTTCGGGGCGTTGTTGGGTGTGAGGATAGTCAACTATTGCGTAACGTCTGTCCATTTCTCTCGTTATATGGCTTTACAAATAGGACGTAATTGTTTCCATAAAAGCTAAACTGATGTTCGTTTTCCCGTAGTGAGACACGTTGATGGAAGAAACATTCAGGAAAGCTGCATCTTCTTTAACAGGTCTTCTAGGAGATTCTATGATAAACACTGGTCCATCTGAAAGACAAAAGAAAGAAGACTTTGTTTAACGACACTATAGCATATTGTTTACTATTGGCTTTCAAGTATATAACGTGTGATAACTGTGCACACGATTCATTCGTAAAGAAATGTTTTACCGTCATAGTAGTTCAGATAAAAATCAACCTCTACTGAGGGATCTTGAACCACGGACCCTTAGTACGAAAGTCCAGCGCTCTACCAACTGAGCTAATAGGGAAATTCGTACAAGCTACTGCCAGTAGGAGTACTTTATACCAATACTACTACATACTCCCTCAAATGAAATTACGTCCCGGAGCTGTGGACCACGGCAAGTTAAACTGTTACGGGTTCCGACTGGGTTGTAATTGTATTCTTGTGTCAAGAACTCACCCAGTCCCTACGTCGTCTCCAAATTTAAGAGAAAAATCAACCTCCACTGAGGGGATTCGAATCACGGACTCTCAGTATGAGAATCCAGCGCTTACCAACTGAGCTAATCGGGAAATTCCCACTACCTACTGCCCGTAGGGGCACTTTATACTAACATTAATACAGTAATGCAATTTTCCTACTTACTGAATGATATTTGTACATGCCGCATACTGTGCTACACTGGCCATAGCATTCGGATAACTCGTTAACGTAACTATCGTCAAAACGTTCAGGAACGTCCTCCACCCAGGCCCGACCTATGACATCACCAGTGACCGAGTCCAGGAGTGTGTAACAATTTTATGATTGCTTTTATTGAATAACCCAAATAAAATTTAGCATGAGTAAAATATTTTATAATAAACACATTAACTTAATTGTTTTACTTAGAAGTTCGCACAATGCGCTTTTAAATATTTTAGAATTTTAAATGTTTGGAGTGTCTCGTAGGTCGTGTCACCGGATGCTGTACTCTTTAACCTCTATTAACATGTATTAATATTGCATGATTTATGTACAGCATGTGACACAAAATAAAATAATTCTTCTTCTTCTTCTTCTTCTTCTTCTTCTTCTTTCTTCTTCTTCTTCTTCTTCTTCTTCTTCAATAACCCAATTTATTATATATCAACAGGCGCGTATGCAGGGAATTGTGAAGGGGAGGGATCTATATTTTCACGACCGCACAAACCGTACGCTGTGAGGGGGTGGAGGGAGGTTAATGACAGCTTTTGAAACAAACAAAATTGTTTATAATAATATTCCTAACAAAATCAACATTTTCCACGCAAGCTTTTATGAGGAGTAAAAGGTACCAAAACGAGTAGGGCTATGGTTTGTACGCTCGTCAACATGTTATTCTTTGTGAACGGCCCATCTGAAAATAATGAAACAAAAATGTTATCAACCACTAGTTTAAAACATAACACATATTTAACTCTAGAAAGTGTTATTACCACAGGGCACATCTCGACACATAAATAGGTAACAGCACATCGTGCACGGTACTAACAACACTAAAATAAATGAATATTTAACAACAGTTTATTTTTTGTTTCAATATTCTTTGTTTCACAATAATTTAATGTGTTTCGTTTTGAAACATAATTGATTCTCTGACAATGCAAAAGACTGACGGACAGTTGTTAATATGATGAATATACGACCCGGTTACTTATTTCATTTATGTCAACATCTAACAAAAATGTACACCAAAGATACGGCAATAAGTCCAGTGCTAACCCGATCGGAAATAAATTGTATTTACATCCGATTTACATTGTACTGCACCTAGGTTACTACTGAGTTAAGATTCTCTCCAGCAACTAAAATATGCCAAAATCAATTAAAATTATCTGATCACAATCACACACACACAATAAAAAGACTTTAATATATTCATGAAATATAAAAAGCATTATTGGGCCAAAGAAATATTCATTAGTAATTCATAGAACTCAAAATTGATAGAAAACAGAGAAAATATTTTCAGTTTTTAATATTATATGTACAAAATTATTTATATTCAAGTTATTATTTTTCAGAGTTAATTGGATATGAATTGCATGGATATCACTAACGATTGTGTGCATATAACAGCGGTGAATCGAATCTGATTACTTTTAAGTATATAATACCACATTAGTTTGTTTTAAAAAGTTAGAGAGAGAGAGAGAGAGAGAGAGAGAGAGAGAGAGAGAGAGAGAGAGAGAGAGAGAGAGAGAGAGAGAGAGAGAGAGAGAGAGAGAGAGGGAAAATAGGTTCCATTCCTATGGAAGGTTTAGTTATTTATTTATTGATTTATTAATTGATTGATTTGTTTGTTTGTTTTGCGTATGTGGGTTTTGTTTTGTTTTGTTTTGTTTTGTTTTGTTTGTTTGTTTTTTGTTGTTTTTGGTTTTGTTGTTTGTGTTATTGTTGTTGTTGTTGTTATTGTTATTGTTTGAGGTTTTTTTTCTGTGTATATATTATTTTATCTTAACGAATGACATTTGTTGCATGCATGAATAATTTTAGAATTTATAATATAATTTAATACCAGAATACAATGCTATAATAGCATGCATAAATAATTCATATTCATCGATGTGGCTGTGGATGGGAAGGTAGAGGGGCATCCTTCGAAACCCAAAACGTTATGAATGGTGGGTATTGTACTCCCTCCGGGGGGAAATCCCAACGAATTATACATAGATCCGCCTCAAATCATGTGCAAAAACCTGTCATGGTCTCCGGCTGTATTTAATATTAAGTCTCGTGAAACTGTCAACACGTACATCCTTTGATTATACACAACAGTCTTAATTTACCAGCAGTTTATTTCACTATGACAAAAAAGATTTTAATTCACATATTAGCAGCGTTCTTGAAACAATCGAACGGTGCCATTAGGTGAATAATATATGCGCCTTATTGCGTTCTATTACGACATGCATAATTAACTACACAAATTACAGTCACTTATTTCGGTATTCGCATTCAAATCCAGCGCATACTGATTAAAGTAGATTAATAAAATATCATATTATGCTCGTTGAAGCCAAACACCGGTCACGTTAAAACCGTATATTAATTTAAGAGTCGCAGAAACGAATCCACGACTGGCGGTAGTTTACGCCTCTCATGGGCTGATCTTCATCTAGCTCCTCCCACCAGTTTTGATTGAAGCGGGAGAAGACGAATGATTGACATCGCCTCGGCACAAGAAGGAAACGGAGGTGTGTCTTCGCCCAATCGTTTAGCAGCCAATTTTGCATTATTCAATGCCACTACAAAGTGGCTCATCGGGCGGCGTTGAAATGTGACAGACTAGATGATTAGGACCACTCCTATTGTCACTTCTGGCTTTGTGTCCATGTGCGTGTGTTTCAGTAATGGCACGGGTGTATTTCATTGGGAATGAAATGTAGCATATCAATAATAGACGGTTGCGCATGACGCTTTTCGGATAGAAAAATAGATCCAAGAACTGAAACTTAACTCAAACTAAACGGTTGACTTTGCAAACTGGTATTTGTAGATTTAAAAGAAGAAGAAGAAGAAAAGACATAAAAAGAAAAATATTTTTACTGAATAACATTTTAATCATCATGTTTGGTTTAGGATTAGGACTATTTGGAGAGACGCCGATCCCGGCAATGTTTCCGCTACCAACGCTTCATTTTACGCCAAATCAAGTTGCAAAGGTCTGCGAGACTTTGGAGGAAAGTGGCGACGTTGAGAGACTCGGTCGTTTCTTGTGGTCACTGCCGGTCAACCCTTCGACCTGCGACGCACTGAACAGACACCAATCGGTACTGAGGGCACGAGCCCTTGTTGCCTTCCACTCGGGCAACTTTAGGGACCTGTATCACATCCTGGAGACTCAAAAGTTCTCCAGAGAATCTCACCCGAAACTCCAGGCGATATGGATGGAGGCGCGCTACCAAGAAGCGGAGAAAATCAGGGGCAGACCCCTGGGTCCGGTCGACAAGTACAGGGTGAGGAAGAAGTATCCGCTGCCGAGAACAATCTGGAACGGAGAACAAAAATCGCACTGTTTCAAGGAGAGAACGAGGAACCATCTCCGGGAATGGTATCTCCAAGACCCGTACCCGAATCCCAGTAAGAAACGCGAACTTGCCGAGGCCACCGGTCTAACGCCGACACAAGTTGGGAACTGGTTCAAGAACCGCCGGCAGAGAGACAGAGCCGCTGCCGCAAAAAATAGGTATAGTTTGAATTATTGGCCATACGATACGATTTTATGAAAAATGGTCATTTTTCCATTTTTGGCGATTTTCTTTCTTTTATAATTTGTTTCGTTAAGATTGCAGTTGTTTTTAATGATTTTAAAAACAATTTATTTTATTACGTTTACTGGAACATGTAAATAATAATAATAATAATAATAATAATAATAATAATAATAATTTAGTATAAAGAACTATGGATGCATCTATTAAAATGTCAATCGAGTCATAGATTTCACTATAAGTATACTAAACTTATTTACATTATGTCTTCTTTTCAACATAAAAAATTATATTACACGGTATCTAAACAACATTTTATTTGTGTACATACAATGGAAGAATTAATATCCTTCATTATATGCCATAAAACGTGCATTACACGGCCACTATAATGGCGTTTTTATCAGTTATGATCCATTAACGATATCATTGGTGTGTTAGCCGCAGGATAGTGTTAATAGTAATTAACATCTGTTACTTTAATACACAGAGAAAATTATATCCTGGTCGAAGTTACGAAAAACCATTAAAACACATGACGAAACGGGATGTGTTTTGTATATAATACCATTAATTAACCGTAGATAGATTTGGAAAATATAGTTTATTAATACGACCTATAACAACACTTGAACACATGTTACGGATCCATTTAAAATAACAATAGTAATAATAATAATTATGTATGTATGTTTGTACTATCTGTTCATCTGTTTGTATTAACTATTGATTTTGTTGAATATAATTTATATATATATATATATATATATATATATATATTGTGTGATAGTATTATGATTTCAAAGCCCCAGCCTTGACATTATAAATGTAGGGATCATTGCAGCCATATTAAACACAAAAGAAACACCAAAAAATTCCAAACAAAAAACAACAACAAACAAAACAAAAACTAAAGCAAAAATAAAAATAAAATAAAATAAAATAAAATAAAAGCAAAGACAAAAATAAAAACAAAAACAAAAACAAAAACAAACAAAAACAATAACAACCTCTCCCAAAAAATAAAATAAACAACCCGCACACACAATACCAACATACAAATTTATGATACAAAATAAATAAATAAATAAGGTAACAAAAAAACCCCCCAAAAAACAAAAAAAAAGAAAGAAGAAAAAACCCAAACATTTAAACACAAATACTTTTTAAATTTAAAAAATTTATGGTGTTCTACATTTATTTACATTTATTATTATTATTTTTGCCATTTTTTGTTTATTACATTGTATTTCATTTATATCTATTTCTGTTTAAATAATCTGTTATAACAACTATGGCAATTAATTAATTTAGTGCTGAGAGGCTTTTGTTTTGTTTTTCGTCTTGTATTATAATCAGAGTTAAGATCGTTCTTAAAGCCTTTTTTTTTAAATTAGTACTTCCTTACGCGTACGTATGTTTAACAATAAAACTTAACTGAAACAAGAGACGTATTACATGCAAACTGCATGCATATAGATATTTACATAGTTTCTGAGTTGGGAAAATTGTATCTGAACTATTACGGGTTTTTTCTTCTTTACTTTGCATCAAAACCTACATTTTAGATTGTATTTAAATTGAACAACAAAAGAAACGCTGATAGTTTTTAACCTCTTAAAATTTATACGTCGTTCATACAATGTGTGAAGCGATTCTGTGGTTCATACTTGCATTAACGTCAAAAATTATCACATTCAATTCATAAATGCAAGTGATCATTTAGAATACTCTGTAGTTTTATTTGGATATTCAATTTTTTAAAATAAAGTCTGGAAAAACCCGATGATCCTATCTGCTTACAAACATACAAATAACACAACTAGTATTCGATTTATAATCACATCTTTGTTAAAAAATAAGGGTTATTACTACAAACATTATTACACATACAAAACATCGAAATTAAATGTCTGCCCTTTTTTAGGTAGGGTCGGGTTCCTTTATTCCAAACGTTATCAGATTCTGATGTTATTTAATTCGAGAATTCCTCAAGTCGAGTACATTTTAGTTTTAATTAAATAGTTGGTGAGCACATTTTTAGTTAAGTTGATACCCAGCCTAAGGGGTGGAATTTAGCTCAGGGGTTAGAGCGTTGGGTCATAAGAACCAGTCTCCTCGGTGGACCCATTATTTGATTGCTTTTGTTTTCGTCCCAACCAGTACCCCACGACTGGTATATCAAAAGCCGTGGTATGTGCTCTCCTGTTTGTGGGAAAGTGCTGCTAATATAAACAAATGTAGCGGGCTTCCTCTGAAGACTACGTGTCGACATCACCAACTGTTTGCCACACAATAGTGGGCGATTAACTACTTATATCTTTACTGAGTGACAGATAGAAATGAGGGAACACTTGGTATTGTAGATCACATTTTAGTCACTGTTAGCGTCGTAATGTCTGTATAACGTACAAAGATGTGACGCGGGACTGAATATCAGTAATATGAGACTGAATGACAATAACACAGTTAACTTCCTGACACTGTGGACGAGGGTTTTGGTTGAAGTAACTCGTTCCGGTTAGTGTTGGCGTGATCCCTTATTTCTTTCCAGCAGTATATAATCAATGTGTTCTAGTGGTGACATTAAACAAAACAAACTTTAACTTTGACCTCTGCTCCACCGACGCCTATCGAACACGGATCAACTGGTACACATCTCAAGTTGGCTTTGCTTCGTTTGACAACACATTTCTCTTCAGGAATTGAATCCCCTTGGGTAACAATGTGTATTTTGTTTTTTATTCACTATAGTGCTTAATTCCCAGGTCGAACTGATGACATTAACCATAAACGATACCTTTGATTTTTGTGACGACAACCATTTAAATATTTGATGGCTTTCTTTCTTGGATTAAACACCCATAGTGTGAAATACTGCGCTTCACATCTGCTAACTAATGCCATGAAGATGAAATTTTAATACACAGATCATCATTTTACCGGTAATCATTGTAATTGTTTTGTTACTTGCTCATACAAACGTCTGTTGCAAAGAAGAAAAACAGAATTGTAAATAACTGTAAACACATTTCTGTGTATATAAATGCTAAATAATTTAAATACTATTTGTCGTTTTTGCCATGGAACTTCTAAACAATTAAAAAAAGACATAAAGTTTTGTTAACAGTTGTAATAAATGCTCTTGTGGTTAATTGCCCGCAAAGTTCAAGCTATGAAAGAAATCTTTAAGTTAAGGATATAGTGTCATATAATATTGAAACAAATAATATACAGGGTCGTACCAAGACTAAACTAATAGAGAAGGAGAAGCAATAAAGAATCAGGGAACTGTAATATAGCATTGATCTCCGATAAACAAAAGGGCGCATTCTTCCTGACTTGAACGAATGGATTGGCACACGTCAGAACCTGAACCCAAGACAGGCGTGCACTATCACAGCGTGCTCTGAACGTGCAGGATAAATTATTTCTAATCCAATCCAAAGCGCACCTCTAAACAGAAAATAGCACTTTGTGGTATACCAATGGAACGAAATAATGGACCACACCAACACTAACAGGAGAGAGTGACTGCAACACAAGTTCTCATCCATTGTGTTAGGAAGTTAACCGTGTTACTGACGTTACATCTCACATTGCTGATATTCAGTCCTATATTACAGCTTTGTACTTTATACAGACATTACGATGCTATTGGTAACTGAGATTTAACTATTTTTCTTTGTCCAAGTGTAATTTTCTGGAGGACAGCTGCCCCCCCCCCCCCCCCCCCCCCATCGCTCGCTAGTTATACCGTCCTCAATAAACCATGAAAGTAAAAGCAAACTATTCCAGTCAGGCGGACTCAATATGCAGCTACCCCTATTACCGTCGTCAAACTATTCCAGTCAGGCGGACTCAATATGCAGCTACCCCTATTACCGTCGTCAAACTATTCCAGTCAGGCGGACTCAATATGCAGCTACCCCTATTACCGTCGTCAAAAAGACGAGGTCAAGCTATTTTCAAAGGTTACACAATTGCTACTCCCTCATCACCTCCTAACAGTAAAAGTAACTTAGTGAGTACTTAAATCAAAATGTCTTACCATCCATTTTGAGGTGGCAATGGTGGGTAGAGGGTAGGTGATTAGATGTGTAAAGTACTAGTATATCAATATCCAGTTATCAAAGATTAGTTGACCAATTTTGCTATTAACATTTGTATAAATGCTTAATATTCTCGAGTGACAAAACTGAAATTAATTAAAAAGTCGAAATAATGATATGTTAGCCGCCAGATAACCGTAGTTTTAAATGTGGTGAAACAAATGGTTCTTTTTTTCTGACGGAACCACAGAATGGACTTGACCTGGAAAGAAAATGAAATAATCTCTATCTGTACCACGAGGAGAACAATTTGCAACATCCACATTAACCATTTCACCAGAGAAGAAAGACTGTATAATCTCAAACTGCAATATTAACGAATTACTCTCTCTTAAAAGTTAAATTAGGTACAATATTTTCTCGCTTTAAGCATTTGGTTCCGGATCACTTCGTGTGTATCACTAACAAGAGTAAATTTCAATTCAATGACTTGATGCAAGTCTCCGATTAATCATTTGTAACTAATTTACCGCTCGCGCAGTCACGCTTTGAACACGCCATCAGCAGACGAAATTATCCACAAGACGGCATCGTCTTGCCGCCTCCCGACCAGAGCAAACAGTCTAATAGATAGCGATATTTCCGATATTTATTTTGCATGAAACGCGTCCAATTCCTCATTCATTTACCTTAATCGCAGTCCAGTGATACACATTCTCAGACCCAAGATGGTCCCCTGAGTAAATACCGTTTTTGTTAATGAGAACTTTGATATTCTACTTGAGGTAAAATCGTTGAAAATTTGCCACGCTATTCAGAGCGGTTCCTCTCGGCCACACGAGAAATTAGCATACACAAGTTAACACAAGTGATTGCCACATCGACGCAGTTTATACACACAGAGCGTGCTTGACACTAGAACGACATTGATTTTTCATTCCAAGCCATTCGTCTTGAGGCGGGCCACAATAGCTTCATTTATATAACTGCCGAAGCGTCTGGACAAATTTGCTGAATTTGAATATATAATCAAACATAATAAATGTTAAATATGAAACCAGATATTGTACTAGGATATCTAAAAATGACCCTCCCACCCCCTCCCCCCCAAAAGAGAGAGAGAGAAAAAAAATATAACCACAGAAACACCCCCACAAAAAAAGAAGAAAAAAAAAAAGAAGAAACAATCCCCCCAAACAAACAAAACAAAACAACCCAGCAAAAAAAGCCCCTAACAACAGCAAAAAACAAAAACAAAACAAAACCTAACCTTTAAAAAAACTAGTAATTTGAAGTTCCTACGACTACTCTCTAGTTTTGCCCGAAACGGCAAAATTGTTTGCAGATTTTATTTTTTACTAATGCCGCCCTTGAAGAGGTGACAGTAGACTGCGTATACTTTTAGAATTTCATGGGTAACAATCTCTAAATAGACGTGTCCAAAATATTAAAGTAGCATATAAAATAATTAAGCAATGCTGCAAAGCTTTCGAAATAGGCTGTTAGTGTAATAGGGTGGTAGGTGAACGGGTAAGGCAATGCAGCTGGGGTGGGTTTAAAGGACTGGGGGATTGACTCCACATTTAAAAAAACTTAAATTTTAAATTACATTTTCAACATAATTTGTATGTGCCAGGTTAAGACTATCAACTGTCACGACGAAGTGCTGGCCAACTCGACCTTAGATTGGTGCGCTCAGGCTAACAACTAATACGACGAACATCGAGTTGTAAGAGTACTCAGATTAGCAAGTTAAAGTGAAAGTAAACATGAAAACACTGAACTATACGAGTCCAAAGATTAATTACATGTAATATAAATTATAGGTTCATGCCATTGAATACATTTGCATTTAACCAGTTTAGTTTGTCTCACTATCCGGTGTTTAAATGTTAATTATTATAACTAATAATTATTATTACTTTCAGACCCCCCCCCCCCCCATCTCCACCCAAAAACCCCACCAAAGAGAATATTTTCCGAACGCAAGACTTCTCAACAACAACAGCAGTAATAACAACAACAACAACAACAACAACAACAACAACAACTTAAGATCATCTAGTACCATGCCATAAGCTCTGATTTCTTTAATACATGTTTTTATATATGTTTAAAACTACCTTTGTCCTACTGTCTTCATAATAAAACAAAAAGGGGCGGGACGTAGCCCAGTGGTAAAGTGCTCGCCTAATGCGCTGTCGGTCTGGGATCGATTCCAGTCTGTGTGCCCATTAGGCTATTTCTCGTTCGAGCCAGTGCACCACGACTGGTATATCAAAGGCCGTAGTATATGCTATCATGTCTATGGGATGGCGCATATAAAAGATCCCTTGCTACTAATAGAAACATGAACCAGGTTTCCTCTCTAAGACTATATGCCAAAATTACCAAATGTTTGACATCCATTAACCAGTGATTAATGAATAAATGTGCTCTAGTGGTGTCGTTAAACAAAACAAATTTTAACTTTATCATAATAATAAAATAAAAAAATAAAAAATGCATTCACGAGTACTTAAAAATATATATGTTTTCTTCCATGCCTTTCAGGTTACATCGAAAGAATCCAGACGACCAGAAGCGTGGATCCGAATCCCTGCACAGCCCAGACGAGAGCACGTCTAAAGACCACTACATGACCCACGACTCCGCCGCCATCAACACCGACTCCTTCTCAGAGTCAGACGATGACGACGACATGTTTGATGCGCGCAGTAATACCAGTTCGACGTCACCGAGAGCCACGGAGCCGCGTAACGACGTCCCCGAACACCCAGCGGATAGTTCGGGAACGCTAGACTTGTCAAACAAATATAGGCCGTACGAAACATGAAATATGTCCGTGTGTTTTCTGTGAAAACGTTTTTAAAACTGTGACGTGAATCTCAAGTGTCGTGATGTTGGTGTCTTACTACAAACATTTCATGACGAGCACAACTCAAGTGTTTTGTTGTAATGCATGTTGACAGTTAGGAGCCATTCGGAACTCCTTGGCCGATTCCACGATTGAGAATCCGAAATTGACCGAGCTGTTCCGAATGAGTTAGGAGCGTAGCAAAATAATCAACCAGTCCATTTATTGTATTCTGCATTTCGCGTGCACCAGCACGTGAATAATGTTATTTGTTATTTCTGTGTGAAATACAAAATTGTTTTTTTCGTTAAAGTGGTTCTTTTATTTTTTTCTTAGCTTAAGATAAAAAAGAAGAATATAAAAAATAGATTTAAAATTATCCTTATTAGCTATATAGAATATAACATCAGTAGAAACAAGTTTATTTTGTTTAACGACACCACTAAAGCACATTGATTTATTAATCATTGACTATTGGATGTCAAACATTTGGTCATTCTGTCTTAGAGAAAAACCCGCAACATTTTCCCACGGATCTTTTATATGCGCATCCCACAGACAAGGTAACATATACCACGGCCTTTGATATATCAGTCGTGGTGCACTGGCTGGAACGAGAAATAGCCCAGTGGGCTCACCGACGGAAATCGAGCCTAGATCGACGGCGCATCAAGCGAGCGCTTTACCACTGGGCCACGTCCCGCCCCACAAAATGGATACATACACGTTAAAAACGGTATCCGCTGATGGAAAGCCAATTGGATACGTTTTTTAAATAATGAATTATAAGAAAATGGTATTTAACGAACACGATTATTATTATTATTATTAGTAGTAGTAGCAGTAGTAGTAGTAGTAGTTGTAGTAGTAGTTTAGCAGTAGTACTATTATTATTATTATTAGTAGTAGTAGTAGTAGTAGTAGTAGTAGTAGTTGTATTATTATTATTATTATTATTATTATTATTATTAGTAGTAGTAGTAGTAGTTGTAGTAGTAGTTGTATTATTATTATTATTATTATTATTATTATTAGTAGTAGTAGTAGTAGTAGTAGTAGTAGTAGTAGTAGTAGTTGTATTATTATTATTATTATTATTATTATTATTATCAGTAGTAGTAGTAGTAGTAGTAGTTGTAGTAGTAGTAGTACTATTATTATTATTATTATTATTATTATTATTATTATTAGTAGTAGTAGTAGTAGTTGTAGTAGTAGTACTATTATTATTATTATTATTATTATTATTATTATTAGTAGTAGTAGTAGTAGTAGTTGTAGTAGTAGTAGTACTATTATTAATATTATTTAACGACGCTCAACACATTATAATTACGGTTATGTGGTATCAGACATATGTGTAAGGACCACGGAGATAATTAGAGAGGAACCCGCTGTCGCCAATCCACGGGCTACTCTTTTCGATTAATTAGCTACAAGCAATCTTTTATATGCCCTATCTCACAAACAGGATATTACATACCGCAGCCTTTGTCACACCAGTTGTGAAGCACTGGTTGGAACATTAACTGACACGATTGTAATGTTCTATTTCTTACCTGTCCTCAATAAACAGATGCAAAAAAAAAAAAATCTTTTCAACCAGACGAAGCTGTCACGATTCTGCATCGCCAATAATGACCGGTATGCTAGTATTGCTAGTATGTAGTGTTCAATTTAGTTTAGGCCATCACCGTCGAAGAGCCAAGTCTTGAAATCAATCACCAATATATGTTGCAAATCACCTTTTAATATCATAAATATATATGTGTGTGTGTGTGTGTAAGAAAATTCAACAGGTTTTTTTTTTAAATATGGAAACGTCATGGCATACAATAAACAAATTTGTAAAGATTAAAACTATGAAACGTTTCCGTATTCAAAATCGTTTTATAAAAATATAAACATGTGCAACATTGGGACAAAATAGTGATATGATTACAAAACAAATAATTTCTTTACGTCGTACCATTCTGCTAGACAAGAAAACATTTTGTCTGTAACATGATAGATAGATAATCATAATACGACTACATGTAACAAACATCTCAACAGTCGTGTAAAATGGGTTACTTATTAAAATGAATTACATTTTGTGGTCAGTTGAAAGAGTTGGTACCCAGTTTTATGAAGCTAGATTTTACCACCATAATATTGGTTGCCTTGGATGGCCGTCCATGCCTGCAAATTCACACATATACTGATATTGAGAGAGAGAAAGAGAGAGAGAGAGAGAGAGAGAGAGAGAGAGAGAGAGAGAGAGAGAGAGAGAGAGAGAGAGGAGGGAGGGAGGGAGGGAGGGAGGGAGATAGGGAGGGAGGGAGGGAGGGACGGACGGACGGACGGACATACAGAGACCCTCCCCTGCCTCCATATAACACATTGCAACTTATAATACTACCCTTTTATTGTTTCGTCAGTTTCGTCAGTATAACAGAGCACGTTAAAACTCATTACCAAAACATCATACTATTCAACTGAGTTCTTGTTTTAAATGTGTACACCCCAACCCAACCCAAGCTACATTTAAAGAAAACCATAAGAGTGTGAAATAGTGGACTACCCCACTATCTACAAACTGAACCAGTTCTGGTTGTCAGTCATCGACATGATAGAGTGAGAGAAGAAACCTACCTTCGCGATGTAGGCCATTCATTCCCGCTAAAAGTAAGATGTTTCGTATATGCATTTTTACTCAGATATGAAGACATATACAACGGGTTTGGAGCACCTATGGGAATGATAATAATAGAAAAAATAATTCAATGGGTTTTACAAACATGGTTCGATCTTCAGATTATGTACAGCAATTAATATGTTTAGGAATTCAGGCTTCATCCCCCATGAAAACCCCCACGGTTGGGTACCTCCGATCTACAGTGTGGGACATGACTATCGTTTGTGTAACATAGACTACACTGTTGTGTGATATATTATATACACTTTTAAACGGATTGATATAAACATACAAACAATAAAACCCACAAAAACACAAAACACCCTCCCCCTCCCCGCAACTCAACCAAGAACAGAACTTCGAGTGGCGATGTTTGAATCTCTGATTGACAATGAATCGGCAATGAACGCTGGGATTGATAGATTTTGATCTTGTCAAAAGTTCCATTTGAGGTACGACTTTTAATTACTGTAACAATTTTTGCCGTTCAGAGTACTTTCTATCTGTATTTTATAATCTCATACACAATCATTACACATACTTCAGAATAGAAGTAGTTAAAAAAAAGTATAGATAATAACAATATTAGTCTGAAAACAGAACGAAAGACACAACCCCCCCCCCCAACCCACCAAAAAAACAACAACAGCAGCAACAAAACCCCATAAAAAATAACAACAAAAAATCCGACATACAACAAAATCGCCTAAATCCCAACCAATCAATATTAGTCTGAAGAAACAAAACAAAACACCCCCCCCAAAAAAAACCCCCAACAAAACAACCCCAACCCAACAAACAATAACCTAAACAAATGAAACAAACACCACCTTCCTCACCATTTTGTTTTTCAAAATCCCGAACCGCCACAATTATCATTATTAAAATGGGAAAAGGCAACAAAAAAATGAGTCTAAACGCTATCAGCAACTGTGACTGCATAATTATGATTTGATCGACATCGTAACACCACAGACGCCAGATGTTCGAAAACGTATCTTTTTTTTAGTCGACCCGTGACATTATCCACCGTGAGCAAATGTTTGAATCCCATGATTAATAAACCAATGTGCTCCAGTTGTGTCGTTAAACAAAACAAACTTTCTGCACGATGTTAATAACGGTGTGTTACCGAACAAATATTCCGACCCGGACTTAATACCTCGCAATATCTGATGCTGAGCCTGGGATTAACATGCCTGAAGGGTGTATATGTCACAAAGGTAAATCACATAGTAACATATGTGACTGGAGCTGCTACCTGCGATGTTTCAATCAATATACAAACACCACAGAATAATAGATAAAAGTAAATAGTGGGTCTATGGTGCTATTATAGAGTATAAAATTAAACATCTTGATTATATCCTGGTTCTACACAAAAATCATCCTCTTAATTTTAGTAGCGCCATGCACATATTTCAAGTACATTAGCACCTTACATTGATATAGGGGCGGAACGTAGGCCACTGGTAAGGAGCTCTCCTGAGGCGCGGTCGGTCTAGGATCGATCCCAGTCTGTGGGCCCATTAAGCTAATTATATTTCCAGCCAGTGCACTACGACTGGTATATCAAAGGTCGTGGTATGTGCTATCCTATATGTAGGATGGTGTATCCCTGCTTCAAATGAAACAATGCAGCGGGTTTTCTATCTAAGATGTTTGACATACAGTAGCTGATGATTAATAAATCAATGTGCTCTACTGATGTCGTTAAACTTTTTAAAAAACCTGACACTGCTACTGGGGTAAATTGAAGCACAGAAATTTACTGACCAAACGAAAAGAAGTATCTTATGACAACAAGTCACCTCACATATGTCACTCTAGTTAAAGTTAGACGCACTTTGAACTTTGACCCCGTCAGAAGCTATTTGATATACTGCCATCTATAAGCTTAACTGCATATAAACATGTACAAATCCTTTGGACAACAATTAATAATCTATTACAATTTATGAATGTGGACTTGAAAAAAAAAAAAAACCTGAGAAGAAAAAAACCCCACTTCCCACAACCACACCCACAACATACCCCTCTTTTTGCAGGTGCTATCTTAGGGTATTCCTTTTTTTTTTTAAAACACCCGGAAAACAAACACCCCCCCCCAAAAAAACAAAACAAAAAAAACAACAAAAAACAACAACAACAACAAACAAACAAAAAACCCCAACCCTCATACATCCAAATATACGCGCTAAAATTGCAAGAATGCATGTCTGGGACCTGCTATACCAATTTGCGAAAAGGGATTCCGAAAATGTGAATACAAATAATAGTCTAACGTTTGGATACCAGTCGGTTAAGGGAGGTAATTTCAGATAATCATTTCCAATAATTACCGATCAATAAATAGACGGTTACAGTTATTTACAGACTTCAAAAACCATCCATTATTAAATATTTTCATGAATATCCCGATGTATTTAGCTCATTGTATGAGAAGCAGACGTGTCAAGAAGGGGCGGGGTGGGTGGGTTGTCGCTTAAAATGTTTAATAAACTTAAAATTCTTAATCAATTTAAATTAGATAATACTATTTAAAGGCAATATCCCACTGCTGTGATTTACTAAATGGCCAAACAAAATATTGCCTAAAAGTACATAGATTTTGTTTGTCCCTAAAAGTATTCAGTCAGCATAGTCGTCATAATTTGTATTCACTTGTTATTGGTATTTTGATATATTAATGAATTATGGCTATGAAAGATTAAAATTATAAATCAGAAAATATATCGTTGTTTATTTTTAGTTAACGTTAGTTGTTTAAAACATTTGCAAAACAGCGCTAAGTTGCAATCATTAGCAGAGGAGAAACGTATACAAAACAGGCGAGGGACGGGGCGTAGACCAGTGGTAAAGCGTCCGCCTGATGCGTGGTCGGTCTAGGATCGATCCCCGTCGGTGGACCAATTGAGCTATTTCTCGTTCCAGCCAGTGCACCACGACTGCTATATCAAAGGTCGTGGTATGTTCTAACCTGTCTGTGGGATGGTGCATATAAAAGCTCCCTTGCTACGAATGGAAACATGTAGCGGGTTTCCTTTCTAAGACTATATGTCAAAATTACCAAATGTTTGACATCCAATAGCCGATGATTAATAATTCAATGTGCTCTAGTGGTGTCGTGAAACAAAACGAATGTTACCAAGCTGAATGTTGCACCCCCTCCAACTTTAAAGTGCCATGGACATCATCTACGCAATGCATGTTAGTGTACTTTGAACGTTGTACCTCGTTCCTAGAAGAACCCCGCAGAGTGTATAATTTAGAAGGAAGGAAGGAAGAAATGGTTTATTTAACAATGCACTGAGAATATTTTAATGCATATAATTAAGGACCACACAGATAATGAGAGAAAAAACCTTTCGATTAGCAGCAAGGGATCTTTAAATGTACCATCCTACACACAGACAGGACAGTACACACCACGGCCTTTGCTACACGAGTTACGGACCACATGCTGGAGCGAGAAATAGCCAAATGGGCCCAACGACTGGGGTCGATCCTAGACCAACCGCACATCAGGCGAGGTACTCATTATTTACCACTAGGCTACAATGTTGTTTTCAATTTTCAAGTCACATAATTCTGCAGTATGTCCTTCGTTAAAGCGACCCTATTTATTAAATAAAGAAAACCAACTTTATTTAGTTTTATTATGACATTAAGTTGATATAGTAAATAGAGTTCTGTTATACCATTCTTTAACTGTTTGGTGTAAAACATCCGAAATCGACAGCTAGCTCTATCTTTTCTTTTCTGAGCTTAATTCTGAATTAATTATCTAGATCCTTACTGTAGTCGTTCTGATACACGAACGATTAAGGCGACAAACGGAGATTTAGAGATTTACAATAAACAAAATGTTTGATCATTTTATGCCTGTTCATTATTCAAGCATTAGCCAATTATAGGTTTGTTGACAGGCCAATTTACTGGTAAATCACTTCACGAAAACAGGATATTGAGCTATTAATTATGCACAGATCGCAGCTTTGGTCAGTACACTTTGTCACGCAAATCAGCCATGCATATGTAAACAGCTTTCATTCTACACCAGTTGGGTGTGATTAGATGAATATTTAAAACAAAATTAAGGATATTCAAGTTTATTTTAAAAGTATAAAGGGACAAGAAATTGCTAGTAGTAAAAAGGGTAGTGTTTGTGGCAAAAATTGCTTTGATGATCTAAACAAAGCTTAGTTTTCTAATTTTTACAGCATAAAAGAGAATGTATGAAAGTATGTTCATATTTTAATAGAGTGGATATTTCAAATAATATTAGGTATATCCGTACTGTGAATAACAGTTTAATAACGTACTATTATGTCCTAAAACTGGATTTAAACGAGCTAAAAGTCACTATCTTAAGTAAACAAAATTGAGGAGAGAGAGAGAGAGAGAGAGAGAGAGAGAGAGAGAGAGAGAGAGAGAGAGAGAGAGAGAGAGAGAGAGAGAGAGAGAGAGAGAGAGAGAGATAAGTGTAACTCACGAATTTCAGAGAGAGAGAGAGAGAGAGAGAGAGAGAGAGAGAGAGAGAGAGAGAGAGAGAGAAAGAAAGAAAGAGAGAGAGGAAAGATAAAGAGGGGAGAGAGAGAGAGAGAGAGAGAGAGGAGAGAGAGAGAGAGAGAGATGCTGAGAGAGAGAAGAGATGAAAGAAAGAAAGAGAGATAAGGGAGAGAGAGAGAGAGAGAGAGAGAGAGAGAGAGAGAGAGAGAGAGAGAGAGAGAGAGAGAGAGAGAGAGAGAGAGAGGGTCCATTTAAACATACACATCTTTATTTAATCTAGAACATTTTACTGCCATTTCATTTGTGGGAACCTCTACACTGAAATAATAAATAATTAAACCATACGATTAGTTTACCAAATTACTTCCGAGAAAGAAATAGCATATTAGGTCTGAGAGATTAAAGAAAGATCTTATCGCTTCTTACAATGTATTTTACTTTACCAATTACTGTACGGGGAGATAACCCGTGTCAGTCGGTGTACCCAGCTCGCCCCTCCCACCCAGAAGCCTCATGTGTGGCGCTCATATCAACCAGTCGCACGCCGTGGATGATCGACAAAAAATATCGAGTATCGATTGAAGCGAGTCGCGAGCTTCTTGATGAGCCCGTACAAGTGAAACTGGTACCACCCAGCGAGGGAGCCAGATTTCCATTACCACTGACAACGCTGTGACTGGAAGCTGTCTACATCTCAGGTTTTGACCACCCTGGAGATACCAAGATTAAACTACCATATAATTTTATACTAATCAGTGCAGTACTTTAAAACAAATTTAAGCAATTAAGTCATGTGTTTGCGTTGGTTTGAAGTCCAAGTCTAACAGAGTTTATAAACCAGGAGATTCCCCGAGTAAGAAAATAGTTATTTGGTCTTGGTGATCAGTGTTCTGTTTAAATTGTCTCACATCCAAGCCAGATCGGGTGATATTCGGTAAATATACAGCGGTGGAGTGGTATAAATCTTGCGCTCTATAAATGACTGCAATAAATAACATAGAGAAAACAACCCATACGTGGTTCTGTATTTATTACATACCACCTTTGTATATTATGAATAGCACAAGTTTAATTAAATAACACAACTTACTTCGTCTGGAAAGTTAATGAAAGTTTGTGGAATTGACAGAACGCTCAGCGTCCTGGCTAGGAACATGGCGTCATTCGAGTGAACACGTAACTGCGATATAATTGGTTTTTTATATATATATATTTTATTTTTATTTTTTTTATTTTTTTTACATACACGTACATGTATGTTCAATAAAATATAATGAATTTTTTTTTTTACACTGACAAAATGGTCTTTATTACTATAGTAAGATTAGATGAGTGAACGTATTAATGCGACCTCCTCTTCTAAGTAGAAAACCGTTTTTATCCTAAATCATTGTAGAAAGTACACGTATCAAACGACAAAAGTTGAAAACAAAATAAAATGACAACACCAAGACCAAACCCCTAACAAACAAACCACAGCAACAAAAACAACATTTTGTTCCTTCGGTTTCATTTTCCTTTTTGAATACGGTAACATAATTTTAATATTCTATTATTCCATTGGGCTATTCTGTGGGATAATTCATATAAAAGATCCCTAGCTACTAATGGAAATATGTAGCGGGTTTCCTCTCTAAGACTATATGTCAAAATTACCAAATGTTTGATATCCAATAGCTGATGATTACAAATCAATGTGCTCTAGTGTTGTCGTTAAACAATACAAACAAATTAGCTAATTTAGACCAGTGGGCAACCCCACCCAAAACAACAACAACAAACAAACAAGATAAACCCCCACCAACGAGAAAGTATGTGTGTGTGTGTATATATATATAAAGATAAACAGAGAAGATGAAAACACATTTATTACATAAACTTATATATATATTCCTTCATCACCTTTTCTGTTCTTCACGTTGAAATGAATGTTGTGGTAGTAAGTTACCATACTCAACAGTGAACGACATTGTGCTATAGGCGAGTACCGGAGCGAAACTCATTCAAGATTGTTTCTTTTTCTAAAAGATAAAGTGGCACCGAATTTTAAAAACCAGCTTGCAGACGTCCAGATTCTAACATGATACCTCGAGCTATTATCGTGTTCACTGGGTTATGTACACTGATTTGACATGCGCTAACATATGTTCAGGAAGGGATTTTCAGATTTTGCAAATATTGAAAAAAATAATGTTAAAGTATTCCTAGAAGAGAAACCAAATATTGTGCAGATCCCCCACTCTCCTCCCATGATAACAAACAATTTAGTCTCAGAGTATGGAGTTTTCCACAGAATAAGGAATCAAGTGAGGAATAAAACGATAATAAAGAACTTTAGTTATGATATGTTTTACACTTGGGGCTGAGTGTTTTGTGTAAACATCCACACGGATGACACTTGTTGTTTGTCCTGTGATGTCTGAAGACTTATTTTGAGCTGTTTCTTCACGACAAGCATCTGGACACGCAGGGCACATTCCGCTGATGCGTGTGTGGTTTATTTTACTTGTAAAGTAGTTTCTCTGCGTCTTGCACTCGGTCTGTTTATTTTGCAGAGTACGCGGCATCAGTTTGGGTTTCACAGAGTCGTATGGCATGTTGTGGCTTACCGTACGTAAATACCACGGATATCGGTGCGCATATATGTTGGGAGGGATTTAGCTCAGTGGCAGAATGTTAGCCTCAAGTATGGCATGTCGTAGGATCCATCCACCTCAACAGATCCCCCTCCCCCTCCCCCCCCCCCCTCCCCCTAACAGTTGTTTCAAGCTGTATTGCATTTCTGGAAGATAAGTAGCTACTCCGTACCAATAGTTGTATTACTTTGAAATCCTTTATTTTCATGAGCCTAAATTCTAATTGTTTTGCAAAAGACAACCCCCCCAAACCCCCCCCCCCAAAAAAAAAAACAAAAAAAAACTACAAACCAACCTCAAGAAGAATAAACAAAAAATAAACAAAACAAACAAACAAAAACAAAAATAAAAAAGCAACAACAAAAATCTTATAATACCCCCCCCCCCCCCACCACCCCCGCTGTGACGGAACATGCTCTTAATTTGTTTCGCCTGTGGCGATATTAATTGTTTTAGAAGGCCGTGTGCAGTTCCAAATTGCACTTAGCCAGGTGGGCAACTTATTACGTAATACTTCTGCGCGACGGTCATCGAGCTTTTCTAATACACACCCAGAGCAGGTGTGGAAGCCATGTGGCTAGTAGTTACGTAATATCTCCGGTAGTGCTGTTTATGGCCAGGGGATTGGTCGCGGATTGGCGACAGCCAGACTGACGATCAGAGAGAAATATACCGACTCTGGAAGAGGTGGAATATCAGATGATAGGGGGAGGACCGCCTTGTACCCCCAGGCGATATTCTGATTTTATAATAAATAGCTAGGGTTTAGAGATATCTGAGAGAACCAAAAAGGAAGGCTTCCCGGGAACGTTGTCCGTTTGGACTTTGGTAAATATTTTATTTCTGCTCTGTTGTATAACCTTGATGTGATTGATGTGACTTTAAATATTTTAAGACTGTATTATACCAATATTATTTAGACAGTGTCTCCGGTAATCTGACGAAGTAAATCGTAGTCTTACTGGTCTATATTTATACGAGTATTTGGTAATATAAAGTATTAATTCTGTGTTACAAGGTTACTGAATGAGTAGTTACGGGTTAATTAAAAATTAACCAGTTAGGAATAGTGTTGTAATTCCTTTATTAATTAAGTTCCCCTAGAAGCGTTTCTCAATTATCACACGTGTGGGTGTTGTGTCACGGTGAAGTGATTCGCATATTGTGTAAACTAGACACCTAGAGATTAACTAATTAAGTGATCAGTTCTGGGTTGTTATTATTGTTGTTATTAATTAACTACTGCGGCAGTACATTTGTCAGCGTAGGTTAATACAGATTCCAAAGTGTATTGTGTTTTTGTTGTGTTTTCTAGTGAACTAAACGTGCTATATAATATATACTTTATATAAGATCGTATCTCTGATCATACCTAGACGAGCCAAAGCGGTTTTGAACTGCCCGTTACAGAGAGATCTAATAGATATACAGTTAGGAGAGAGATTTGGATAATCGTGTTTTATTCAGTTACGGGTATTTTGTTGAGTACTTAAATTCGTGGATGCAAAAAGTAGTATAAATTCGTATCATATGTATTCATGTATTATATTTTCGTTGTGTTCTTAAATTAACTGACTACACTAATTTAGTCCATGAATTACACGAAAATGAGACCACAACGAAAAAACATGATTTTACAGTATATAATTTCCCCATCGCCAAAGACAGGTAAGGACATGTCAGGACTTTTCATACGATCGTCACCGGCCGAAATAGAGCTCTAGACCGCATCAACCCAAGTCAGAAGAGTTCCAAACTTTACACAATCAATGAATACGTTCTTAACGACATACCAGTACATTGGGTGTCAAACAATGTAAAATAATTGATGATCAAAATCAATTTAAAAAATCTAAAATTTAAGGTAAAGCTCAGTGTAAAGAGCTGTGCATAAACATAGTATTGAATACTGAGAAAGTTGAAGAACGACTATTATAAAGAGATTATTGTTTTATATTGGAAATCCTTGGATTGGTGTACATTGATTACTGGTACGGTTTTGTTGATTTAAATCAACCTCCTGAATCAGTCATCCATTCGGCAAGCATGTACATACAAAGGTTCAAGCACATATATTCGGGGTATCCCTGAAAATTTACATACATGCATATTATTTCAGTAATTCGTTTCAAATATGTGTACATCTATATGCTAAGACAAAACAGTTGATTAGACGTGTGTGTGCGTGTACGTGTGCGTGTGAGGAAATGGTCCGGACCTTAATTTGTTGTACTAGGTATGGTTTGATCCATGAATAAAGATAAAGCATTGTTTGCCAGAACTAGTAAAGACCGATAAAGATTGAATTCGAGAATGGCGGTTAATCATTCGATAAAACAGCATGAAAATTATCGAATTCCTTTCAATGTGCTACTTCAGACATCGCGTATTAAACCTTAAACTACATGCTTTTATAATTCAACATGTGTATAAATCGGACGAATGTTTGGCGTTTAAATCGTATTGTTTCTGTTTGCAATTCTACGTTGTCATACTCTAACTTTCCATGTGAACAAACAGCTAGTCAATCAATGTGCATGCGCGTTAATGGCCAGCGAATCATTTTCCCGGATTGACCTGTTTTTGTGGTCCTCCCAATTCCCCATTAGACGATTTTCAGCCATTCATCCACACTGCGCTGAGCTATGGGCGTGCGCGAGTTGAATTTATTAAAATGGTAGATAATCATCATTAAAAAAGTTGTCTTAATGACAACTCTTTCGTGCTGGGTCTAATACCAGGTATTCAGCTGCTACTGCAAAACACGTCATTATAATGTTCAAGATTAATCAAAAACATTTTGGATAATGAAGCTAAGTGTGATAAGTGTAACTCACGAATTTCAGAGAGAGAGAGAGAGAGAGAGAGAGAGAGAGAGAGAGAGAGAGAGAGAGAGAGAGAGAGAGAGAGAGAGAGAGAGAGAGAGAGAGAGAGGAATGTAACTTTCTCTGTAAGTTATTCTGTATTAAGCAGTACACATAGTTTCACACGAAAACATAGACACTGCCAATTGCAAAGAGTCTATACAGACACATAGAAATAAAACTATCTTGATATCTTTCTTTAACGACCGCCAGCAGGGGGTTGTCAAAAGCCGTGTAGTTAAGATCATAATTTGTGAATTCCCCTCACTCTGAGATGCATATTGAACTCTCGTAAAATGACGCCATTGTTCCATTGACAGTCATGGAACTCTTCACTAGCGAAGTCAGGTTTGGTATAGAAGCGAAAGCTCGCTCTCTCCGTGATAATCATCATCATTTGAACAGAGGATTTGTACCCGTTTCACCGGCCTCAATGCAGACATAAATAGGACTTGTTGTCAGCAGGACCGTCTCCTTTTCAACCCAGTGTTCTCGTGAACTGATCACGTTCATTGATTCAGGACGTCAGCGGTGGGTTCAAGGTCCTTGAACACGCTCGACGAAAGGGCCGTAATAACATAGCCGGTTAGTCGCTGGAGAAAGCATTCACAAGTGATCAAAACATATGAAAAAGAGTCAGCATAATTTGACGTTAATATTCCCCAATTTCCTTTCGAAAATTAGTGTCATCTCGATGTAAAAAAAAGAACAGAATTTCATCTTTTTTTTTTTTTTGGACTGAATGAAAACGCTTAAGAATGAAATGTATTAGAGAAGGGAGTGTCTGTTTTGACTGTTAGAGCTAAAAGTTACTTGTAGATAGCTAAGTAGACCCTTCAGATCAACGCGATTCATTATATTTGAGTATTGTTATAACGTTGTATTATACTGGTCAGTTTATTCACTTTCTAACAATGTGTCACAACGACCAAATGTGTGACATCCAATAACCAACGATTAGTAAGTCAATGTGTTAAACAATACGTATGCATATAGTGACAACATTTGTATGATTAAAATAACACGCAAAGTAGTATTGATGTGTTAGAGTGACTGTGAGTGTACACACGTATGCATATAGTGACAACATTTGCATGATTAAAATAATACGAAAAGTAGTATTGATGTGTTAGTGAGAGTGACTGTGAGTGTACACACGTATGCATATAGTGACAACATTTGCATGATTAAAATAACACGAAAAGTAGTATTGATGTGTTAGTGAGAGTGACTGTGAGTGTACACTCGTATGCATATAGTGACAACATTTGCATGATTAAAATAACACGAAAAGTAGTATTGATGTGTTAGTGAGAGTGACTGTGAGTGTACACTCGTATGCATATAGTGACAACATTTGCATGATTAAAATAACACGAAAAGTAGTATTGATGTGTTAGTGAGAGTGACTGTGAGTGTACACACGTATGCATATAGTGACAACATTTGTATGATTAAAATAACACGCAAAGTAGTATTGATGTGTTAGAGTGACTGTGAGTGTACACACGTATGCATATAGTGACAACATTTGCATGATTAAAATAACACGAAAAGTAGTATTGATGTGTTAGTGAGAGTGACTGTGAGTGTACACTCGTATGCATATAGTGACAACATTTGCATGATTAAAATAACACGAAAAGTAGTATTGATGTGTTAGTGAGAGTGACTGTGAGTGTACACTAGTATTGATGTGTTAGTGAGAGTGACTGTGAGTGTACACACGTATGCATATAGTGACAACATTTGTATGTTTAAAATAACACGAAAAGTACATTTAGTGCATGACTATAAACTATGATTTGGCATAGCTAAATATCAACGAAATTATGAATGTTGAATTCACGCCGTTTTTCGAATACTTGAGGCTTCAGTTTTATAGTTATTTTATACATACCATTCTGTTCTGGCCTCAGATTACAGTTATCTTCCCATTTGGTTGTCCAAAATCCGGAAATTTGACCGCGCAAGTAGTCTGCTGTTTGACTGTGATTATTTCATGGCGACAGCTATGAAGTGGCAATTGTTTGACTGAAGTGACAGGGGATAGCATGTAGTTTGTAAACATGTGTAACTTGTTGACATTGAAGACTTGTTTGTGGTAATTCCGGCCCATGCAAAAGTAGTGCTTTTTGTGTAAAATGGGTGTACTCCGGCCTGGTTTAGAGGGTGTGTCTATTTAAACCAATATGCTGGGAGAAAGAGCTGGACAACAGGAGTTGTCCTTTTCAGGGTATGTGTCCCCCATGCAGGCAAAGGTACATACAAAACTTCACGGGCCTGCTGATATTAATAAAAATGTTATAGCCACTAAGGCTATATAGAAACATATAGCGAAATTAATTGTGGTCTGAGGCCTGATATAGTTCACACATTACACCGGTTAAATGCTTGATTCTGATGAAAGTATTATAACCAGAGAGGTGAAATTACACAGACTGATTGTGAATACCACAAGGAATATGAAAACTAATTTATTTATTTTCTATATATTTTATTAAATTAAAAAAAAAAAAATTTGAATTTATTTAAAAATAAAATAATATTTTCAACTTTTAAATTTCAATATCCTCCAAAATAGCATAAAATGACCTCTGATGTTATTACAGGTTGTTGCAATATTTTTTAACAGTTTTGAGCTAATAATTTGGTAAAAAAGAGCAAAAGTTAGATTTCATTAGTCAATATTGAGATTTTAAATTTGTTTTACATATTGAGTTTTAATGAGTTTCTCAATTATTGCAATTGGACAAAAGATCTAAATATAATGAATATATCACTACTAAATGTAATTAAACACTTTAAATAAATAGTATACAGTTTTTAACAAGATTAAGTACTCTAATAATACATTTCACCTACATTTATGTAAATTACACACTTCAGTCATTTTTCAAAAATGGTCTTTTATCCTTAGAAAATCTAATAGGCTAATATTCTATGCTGTCTGAATGTATTTATTGTGTTCAGTAATCAGATGCTGGTATACTTGTTAAGTTTATTGCAGAAAATGTGCCAAAAAGGTTAACATTTGGCTTGTAATACATATGGCAGAATAATCTATAATGCATATACAGTGGTCATTACTACAAACATCCTTCCAATCAAGAAATACTACACTGAGGTATCCAAGACACTGGCACATGACTACACTTGTTAACAGTTATCACTGGAAACTGAAAAATATGGTGCAAGTACCTCTTGGTAGGATTTATATCAGCATTTTGTGACAAAATCTTCATTTTCAAAGTTGTCGTCAACAAAAAACATATTATGGTGTATACCTAAGTAATATCTGTAGGGCATATTCATATTAATATGCATTTATATGGACTGTTTTGCCTTTTACAAAATGGCTACATGTCTAATACAGTAAATGAAATAGATTAAGTAAATACAGCAGGTCAAAATTGAATCTGAGGCCTATCATGTCTAATTTTCCCTGAAATTAGTGTGTAAAAATTTGTTGTAAATGGCCCCAATTTTGTGACTTTCACCATCCCTCTGACACATTTCTAATAATGTATTATGAATTCAGTCACCATATCTTTAATAAGCCTCCACTTATCATATCTAAAATGCAAAATTTTACAGTTTTAGATTTTAATTTTTTTCAAAAATTTAAATTTAAGTTTAATATTTCATTAAAAAAGAAGTAAAATCTAATGATTGATTTTGTTTCCTTTAAATATTTCAAAATCTTTCCAAGACAACACTGTGAAGATAGAACATATGTAGAAGAAAAAATAGCTGCTCATTGTATGAAGAAATTCCAAAATTTGATAAAGTTATTACATTTTGAAGTTGGTGTCCCTCAAGTTTCCATTGCTAAAATTGGCCATGGCAAGGCACTGTGGTAGGTGTTTTAACACAGCCTCTATATACTCTCAGTTTAAAGGTGACATCCCGATACTTACTGAGCATTGCTTTAATATGTATATCATTGGAATGCATTAGTGTGGGGCAGTTTTTAGGGGGGAAAATGGACTGATAGGCCTCAGATTACAGTTATCTTCCCATTTGGTTGTCCAAAATCCGGAAATTTGACCGCGCAAGTAGTCTGCTGTTTGACTGTGATTATTTCATGGCAGACAGCTATGAAGTGGCAACTGTTTGACTGAAGTGACAGGGGATAGCATGTAGTTTGTAAACATGTGTAACTTGCTGACACTGAAGACTTGTTTGTGGTAATTCCGGCCCATGCAAAAGTAGTGCTTTTTGTGTAAAATGGGTGTACTCCGGCCTGGTTTAGAGGGTGTGTCTATTTAAACCAATATGCTGGGAGAAAGAGCTGAACAACAGGAGTTGTCCTTTTCAGGGTATGTGTCTCCCATGCAGGCAAAGGTACATACAAAACTTCACGGGCCTGCTGATATTAATAAAAATGTTATAGCCACTAAGGCTATATAGAAACATATAGCGAAATTAATTGTGGTCTGAGGCCTGATATTGTTCAGGGCATTGGTGCAGTCAAATGTTCGAACATTACATTTACTCTTTACATCATTTTTACTTTATTTTAATGTCTCTTTTAAAACATCATTATGGTTTCAAAACGATGTAATTAGCAGCTAAAATCAACATGACATACATATACTATGAGATCATATATAAGTACATGTATATATGTAGTGGTGTTGGTATAAAGTGGCAGTAGCTAGTTGGAATTTGTCTATTAGCGCAGTTGGTAGAGCGATGGACTCTTATACTGAGAGTCCGTGGTTCGAATCCCCTCAGTGGAGGTTGATTTTTCTGTTACATATATTTAGCAAAATACGCGTCCACCTCGAAATTGCTTATTAGGATATCACTAAAAAGAGGAAACGTTTTCAAAGCAATAGGAAAGAAATGGAAAGGAAATGTTTTATTTAACGACACACTCAGCATATTTTATTTACGGTTATATGGCGTCGGACATATGGTTACGGATCACATAAATATTGAGAGGAAACCCGCTGTCATGGGCTACTCTTTTCGATTAGCAGCAAGGGATTTTTTTATATGCACCATCCCACAGACAGGATAGTACATACCACGGCCTTTGATATACCAGTCATGGTGCACTGGCTGGAATGAGAAATAGTCCAATGGGCCCACCGACGGGGATAGATCCTAGACCGACCGCGCATCAAGCGAGCGCTGTACCACTGGGCTACGTCTTGCCCCCTCAAAGCAATAGAGAAAAGTAAAAATAAAACAAATCACAAGCAAAGATAAGAGTTAAAAGTCAAATCATCTTCAAACTGGAAATAGCACCATGATTTTGTTTGCACCATGTGTAATATCTGAGTTACCCACCGTTACATAAGACGTTTAGAAGTGATAATTGGGAAACATTAGAGCCAGCATGTTGCCGAGTGTTACCGAGTGAAGTCGATGGGTCGTAGGAAGTCATCACTTTAACACGCTTGGGGCAACTCTGTAATTAACTCAAGTGGATTCTTCTTGATTTGTTTAGTATTCGCCTAATGATTGCAAGAAAATAGTCTTCACGTGATGAAAACAGCAATGGTGTGGTGTAAAAGCAGGGAATAATATTTGAAGTTTCTTTATTAATACTATATTGCATTTTATCGTAAATGTTATGCTTTCAAAATATAAATTCATGTGCTAAATCGACTCTAAAACTTGTGTTCATAAAAATATAGACAGACAGACATGCATGCATGCAAGCAGGCAGAGTTGCATGTAGGCGAGCAGATGGGTTTTAAGACAGACAGACAAACATACATACACACATACAGACAGACAGACAGACAGAGAGATAAACAGATACATAAATAAATACATAAATAAATAAATAAAATATGAAACGTAAAATGGCTGGATTACACTACAACATTATAGCAAATTTTACATACAATTTGTTTAACCTCTATAAACCGCCATCTACGTTCTGGCGTTCAAACAGATTCACTTATCTTACCTTGAGGCAATGCAGAGGTATGGTTCACTTTGAACCGGCAATAATATTCCACATATAATATAGGACTGGAGCCAAATGCATTAAACACATAAATATTTTATCAGAACATCATTTGTTATCACAAAAGCAAAACTAAAAGCGTTAATAAATATAATGGCATAACTGATGGCAATTGGCCTTCTACCCACATTATGCGAGTGAAAAATCATACAAATTGATTTTTATTATTACATGTGTTTTTTCCTTCTTTCTCTTCTTCATTTTAATTTCCACTCTAGTAAAGATTACTGTTTGAACTGAACAATAATATACTACTATTTATATACATGTATACATACACACCATATAAAACCATAATACAAGACTAATACAATTGCAATATCTAAAGATACATGTCTAAAAGTAAACAAACAAATAAGTAAATCACAAATAATATTAAAACACGACTTCCATTAACATACAAGAATCAGAGTGCAGTTATACTTCTTTTTCTTCTTCTTCTTCAGGTTAACACTTGGATAAAAACTACTGTTTGAACTGAAAAGTCATTTAATCTTATTTCTATTCATGTATACATATATGCCATATAAAACCATAATACAAGACTAATGCCATTGAAATATCTAAAGATACATGTCTGAATGTAAACAAATGAATAAATAAATCACAAATAATATTACAACAAGATTTCCATTAACATACAAGAATCAGAGTCTGTCTGCTGAATACAGTTTGTATGCTGAAACCATGCTACCCGGTGGTTAATATTTCGCACACAACCCTTAACGAGTAAAGCGAATAAGATGATACGGTTTGCCCTTTGTTCTTTTGCGAATGGTGTCGGCAGAATCTGCGATCTGCTAAATGAGTGAAGCTATCAGGGGCGAATATCGAATTAGCTTTACTTGCGAAATATGATTACATTCGAGATGACAGGAGCGTTAAAGACATCTTTGTCTCCAGGACTACACCGAATAAAGACGGAGCTGCTCAATTTAATCACACTCATCCGACGCTAGTCCAAAAATGGTCGCGCAGAGCTGCATCTATTTGATAAATAATAGCCAAATATAGGTACGTGTATTTGACAAATAATAGCCGAATATGGGTACGTGTATTTGACAAATAATAGCCGAATATGCGTACGTGTATTTGACAAATAATAGCCGAATATGCGTACGTGTATTTGACAAATAATAGCCGAATATGCGTACCTATATTTGACAAATAATAGCCGAATATGGTACGTGTATTTGACAAATAATAGCCGAATATGCGTACGTGTATTTGACAAATAATAGCCAAATATAGGTACGTGTATTTGACAAATAATAGCCGAATATGGGTACGTATATTTGACAAATGATAGCCGAATATGGGTACGTATATTTGACAAATAATAGCCGAATATGGGTACGTGTATTTGACAAATAATAGCCGAATATACGTACGTGCATTTGACAAATAATAGCCGAATATGGTACGTGTATTTGAGAAATAATAGCCGAATATGGGTACGTGTATTTGACAAATGATAGCTGAATATGCATACATGTATTTGACAAATAATAGACAAATATATTCATGTGGATTTGACAAATACTAGCTAAATATTTGTACATGAATTTGAGAACTAAAAGTCGAATATGGGTACGTGTATTTAACAAATAATAGCCGAATATGGTACGTGTATTTGACAAATAAGAGCCTTTTGTGCTTTATTGTTTAATTCAACTGCTATATCTTGCGACACGAGACACCTGGTCTGGGATGTTAAAGAAGAAACCCAAATTGTCACACAGGATGCTCTTTCCGAATAGCAGCAAATGTTCTTTATTTATGTAGGCTAAACAGTCTTAAACATTCGCAAAAAGCGACGGCAAACCAAATGTTTCTACATTACTTTTGAATATAATTATCCTTAACATCAATGCATGTGACGCAATTATCCCTCAAATTAATGATGCCAGAAAATAAAATTCTTCTGATTGGCCCATAAACAACCATTTTCAAACCGAGAACAACGAAGGGAGTCATTCAAATTCCGCAACCAATAATAATCACCAACCATACACTTGTGGAGTTCAGTAGCATTTTCACCTTCTTTGGTGACGGCTCTCTGTTACAATCTGGTCAAATTCATGGATATGACAGTTGTATGAAAGAACACGCGAAGACGTGCTATTATCACTGTTATGACAGTGATTCATGAGTGCATGTCATCACAGGTGTACTGTCTCCAATGAGCTCTGTCCGGTGCTAGTTGTGATTTAGTAAACTAGTCTGGGAGTGGTAGTCATCTTTTGGCTGTGCAAGAAGGATGTAATCTCTAGTAAAGAATCTCCTCTGGGGTGGCTGTCTTCCTATAAATGAGGCACTAGATAGACTCATTAGAATCAGCCACTATTTTGCCAAATAACCATTAAACTCTGACCATATATTACGATTTTGTCGTTGAGATAAACAAAAAAACCCACAAATATATGTACGCAACTTTGGTATCTAGTTTTACGAACGTTTTAACTGCCCGTCGCGTATGTATTTTCCCCATCAAACACAACCATGCAAATGTCAGTTTCGGAGAACTGGTTGAAATGACCAGTGAAATAACGGGCGACAACTCGAAACTGATTAACAGCAAGACTGGGCAATATATGTCTTTTATTTTTGTTATCCAAACAGTTTGCGCTTGATGCTGCTACAAGATGAACGAGAATGAAAAAAAAATATATACAATACAATCATAACTTAATCATGTTCACTAGTTTTAATTTTTTACAATGTCGAAGGATCGTTTTGTTTAGAATTTGTTTAGTATATTTTTCTTGAACATACTTACACTATTTTCATTACTGATATCCCATGTTTCCCCATCTCTGATTTCAAACGTCCTTTGGACTCTGTGAGACTTGGTGTTTACATTTGAAAGACTTACACATCAAGGACCTGCCAAACCTTCCCACGTTAATATTCACTGCGGACCTTCCAGCGAGGCTTGTTTTCGAGTCTGACAATCAAATCAAAATACGTTGGACAAGTTGAAAACAAAACTTGGCACATGATAGCAATTTGGCGCATGTGGACCCCAAGTGCCCTCATCGCACGCCCAATCAGCCGCCAAATGGTGTTAAGAGTGTTCAAACTTTGTGTGAATACGAAAATTGAGGAGGTATGCCCCGGATCTTCACCCACTAGGCGTAACCATATTAAGCGATGATAGTGCAATTGCTAAATACTCTATCTGCTCCCATAATTGTATTTGGCGTTTCCATTTCCTCCTGATAGTATGGAGATCGGAATTAGGCTCACGTTTTCTAATTTCAAGCTCCGGGCTCAAGGCTGTGGAATGGTTTCAAAAATTGCGCGCAAGTACTTGGGGTAAATCACGTAGCGCCCATAAAGCACGGTCTCGACAAATGCATTGTGTTCATTTGGAAACGATGCCGCCAGTATCAATTGCCTTGTTCTCAAACTTAGTAGTATTGATTGAACAACATGGAATCAGATTTTCCGCATCTCCGCCGAACATTCTGTGATCTCTGTAACTTCCATCAGTATCAAAACCCGTGTAACAAACAGAATTATACACCCAACGCGAATCGATTTACACTTGAGAAAACGGCCTTTTCACGCAAAGATTATGCGAAAAATGTGGATTTTCGGTTTGTCTGCCTCAAGCCAGACCTTTAACGTTGACATTTTCTGGAGATGTGAAAGAAAAAAACAAACATAAGAAAATGTAGTCCCATGAGTAGTTTAGCTATTGTTGTAGACATACCACACAAGATTGTGGGTTGGGGATGGGGTGGGGGTTAATTCGACTTATAATTAACTTACGATCTACCTACCATATGATATCGGCAGAAACCATAACGAGCTTCCGGTAATATAAAGTAATATAAAACATATATGATGCTAAAACCCGGTAATTTATGTAATACGCTAATGTATAGCTCACAAAATATGTTGTATAATAATAATAATAATAATAATAATACAGGCCTCGGTGGTGTCCTGGTTAAGCCATCGGACAGAAGGCTGGTAGGTACAGGCTTCGTAGCCTGGTACAGGCTCCCACCCAACAAGTTTTAACAACTCAATGGGTAGGGGTAAGACCACTACACCCTCTTCTGTGCCCAGAACAGCGAGCTTGAACCGTAATTGGATATAAGCACGAGAATAAATTGAAATGAAATGAAAAATAACTAAATAAAAATGATAATAATTAGAATAAGGGAAAAATCCACAAAAAGTCGGTTTCTGGTCAGACCAAAATTTAAGAATTGATGCGGCGATGCGGCTTTTTAAAAAAACATTTTAATAATGGATTGCAGAGAAAAGGTGTGTATATTTAGGTGGGTTTTTACGTCTTCCTCGTCTGCCTTGATCCATCCTCAATGGCCATGTCGTCCCCTCCCTTGCTTTGGTACTCAAAAAATTTCCTTTACATTTTTCAAGTCAAGGCAATTTTTATTAATTCGACTTTGGCCGCAGATATTTAACAAACAAGCCATACTACTCATTCAGAACAACATGTCCTGTTTTAGAGAGAAATTAAAGAAAGCTAATGGTCCAAGCCAGCATATAGATCATTCTGGCTCCAAATGCGGTTTTATGGCCTAGCAAGAAAAGCCCGGCACAAATCGAAGTATTTAAAAAAAAAAAAAAAAAAAAAATCGACGAGCGAGCTGACCAGAAAACAGAAATTTATTTTGTTTGGCATAACATGAGTGTTTTTGTCTGCGTGATTGTTTGTGTATATATGTGTATGTGTGTGTGTCTGTGTGTGCGTGCGTGTGTATATATGTATGTGTGTGTCTGTGTGTGCGTGCGTGTGTATATATGTGTGTGTGTGTCTGTGTGTGCGTGCGTGTGTGCGTATGTGTGTGTGTGTATGTACAATTTCATTTTGCTCATATGAACTCAATGTTCAGGCACGTCTGTCCTGGTCACAAGTTCTGACTTTCATCAGAAATCCTGCTCAGTGACTGAACGGGGTAACGCAATATAATATTTTACACTATCCTATGCTAAAGAAAGAAAATAAAAACTACAGTGATTTTTTGTTTTACATATTCACATAAAATAACAATGTGAACATAGACTGTATTACTAAACATTGACATACTGGTATTTAATCCACAAACACTCAGTCGGGTGATTGAATGCTATTATCGCAACCTGGGAAAACTTCAACTGAAAGGTACGATTATAGACCTGAGAAAATAGTTCGTGTCAATAACTGCAGGCGATTACAGATCTCGTACAGAGAAACTAACACAGTAATCGGTTACATAGAGCCTTTTGTGAAACGTTTTTTTCACATGACAGTGTGTATGCACCTGGGTTTAGAGACCAATGTTTTGACGTTTAGGATCTCTCTAATGCGCAATGTTTGCACAGTGCCGTCAGGTGCAACTAACACACTTGTAGATACATCTACAAGTACTATGTCAAAATGGAGGTGTTATAAAATTTTAAATATGTTAGAATTAATGTAGTATGTGTGTGTGTGTGTGTGTGTGTGTGTGTGTGCGCGCGCGCGCGTGTGTGTATGTTTGTTTTGTTTTGTGTGCACTCTCTCTCTCTCTCTCTCTCTCTCTCTCTCTCTCTCTCTCTCTCTCTCTCTCTGTGTGTGTGTGTGTATGCATGTGTGTGTGTGTGTGTGTGTGTGTGTGTGTGTGTGTGGTTAATTGAGATACATTGATTAGGATTCTGTACAACTGTGAAGATTGATCAAGATTGAAATTGTCAAAGGTGAAATGTAGATGATGTCGAGAAAAAATTAGAAATTTCTTCTAGAATTCTAAATATGATTTTAGTGGTTAAAATAAAGATAATTCAATTCAAGGGAGAGACCCTAGGTTTTTAAGCACTAGGGCATATTTTTCACTATTAGAGCAGTTTTTGATACCTGAAATCAAACATTACTTATATTTTATTGTTCAGATTAACTAGGGTCTTGGTGAAAAATATGCCTTAGTGTTTAAAAACTAGGGTCTGTCCTTTTAAATTACACTATTTTTCTCTTCAGAAAAGACCGGAAAAAACCACGTGTTGAACTTGGGATTAAAGTTTTGACTTTTGCACAATTTGTCATTAAATTAATCACAATCATACTTAATTATCCCACCTTTAATTCTGCTTAAAATTGTAGCGGAAATTGAACATTGAAGTACAGTTGTACAAATAACCATTGCAATTCAATTTATATTTCTTCCATTCCGTTTAAGATGTGTTATTAATGTAATTTTACGATGACCACTTACACAAAAATAATGCATTCTTTTATTATTTAAACATCTGGGAGTTCCCTCATTTACCCCCATTTACAGATGTTTCTGCATGTAGATTTCGACAGAAAATTACTTGAACACGTTGAAAGATTATGCATTCATTGTTAACTTTCTTTGTTGAATTAGAGTTTTAAAAGACAGGACGGTGTTCACCTTGGAACTGTTATTAAAAGTGTACGTGCAAGTGACCATTTGATAGCGCTCCATTCTGATTGATTGGGGCAATATGGTGCAATAACACACCAGTAATTTCCCTCACTTCAGGCATGCGTCGTGCAGTAAAGTACCCGACTTCCTTCCTGTACCGGGATAACCGCGGCCGTCTTTCCCCTCGGTTGTCACGCACATACAGGGTGTTCTCTGCTGAAGACAATGGTCGAGTGTTAACACATTATTTACAGTTCAAACTCTCAGATTGCGGAATTCTTAGAAAAGTTTTGATAATTCACATCCAGAAATCCAACTTCCATTAGCCCAACGCCTGTAACACAATTTGAAGCGCTTTTCAGCAATTATAACAGGTTGCGTACATTGGCCTTGAGATATAATTCAAATATTCCAAACCAGAGGAGTATAAGTATTGCGTTATATTTTTAATTTAATGTGTGTTTTCTTAATTAAAGAAATTAAAAAGATTCGAAATCAGAAGGGTGTATGTATTCAGTTATGTTTTTAACTTAAATATTTGAAATTAAAGAAATAGAAAAAAAAATTCAAATCAGAGGGATGTAAGCATTCAGTTTTAACTTAAAAGTTTTTAAATTAAAGAAATAGAAAATTGGATATTGAAATTTAGTTTGAATTGTCCCATCTCTGTTTTACTTATTAATTTAGAATTCATCGGTTGTAATAACAAAATACATTATTAATTATTTTACGTACAAATGATTGTATATTGGCATGCTGATTTCGTAAAGTCGTAAAGATTGTGAATAATTATTATGATAAACTAGACCTAATATAAATAATAAACTAAATCCTAATAACAAAGCTGCATTTTAAAACATCGTGAATACTTTAATAAGTATAAAAATTAACACATTATTTGAGTACGTACTTAATAACTATATCTATATAGAAATGCTAAAACAAATATATGGTAAACGACTGAGACAATTAAATGCACCAAAATCCAGGTAGGTTTACTTCAAGGTGCTTGATCTGTGATAGGTAGTGAATTCGTGGTCTTGTGCCTGAGAATATCATAACATTATTATATTAAACATATATTAGACCCATTGATGTTCTGATATAGTCATAATATCTAACTTTAGCAAAAAATACGGTACGGTTATTTAATTTGTGTGACGCACCTTTCTATATCAACCTGGAATAGGTCTTGTTTCTGTGTAAACCTATTGTATCCAAGTTATTTATATAAAGATACATTTACATAGTATTTTTGTTAATAGTAAGTCTTGTGTTAACATGGTGGTATGAAAAGAAATCCTTATCTGCTTCTGCAAAATATGTGAAGCAATTTTATCTGCTAATTATCTTTGAAGATATGTGTCATAATATTTATAATTGTTCAGACTTTTGTTTAGTCACAGTGAAACAATTTCACATATTATACAATGAATGAATGAATGAATGTTTAACGACACCCCAGCACGAAAAATACATCGGCTATTGGGTGTCAAACTATGGTAATGCTAATAAATAAAGTGATGATCAACATCAATATAAACATTCAAGACTTAAACAAAAACAGTGTAAAGAACTGTTCAAAAACACAAATATCACAGAATTTTACGGATACTGAATTTTACTAAAAACTTCAATTTGGTGCTGTATTGGCCATTCTCAAAGAGAATGTTACACCCCTGCACCACGATGAGGTTACAGCACGCGCAGGGGCACATATTATACATGCTCAAATATTATACATGCTCAAATATATGTCATGATTATTGTTCTAACAGAATTTTTTACTTTGGTATTTAAAAAAAACCCATAGATGTTTTGATGCTATTAAAGTATCATATATATGAAATTTCACCTATTAAGTATCTTTAAGGAAACGTATCACAATATCCCATTATTGTTTTAACAACCATCATTTTGCATTGTCATAATGAAGGGGCTGGACATAGCCCAGAGGTAAAGCGCTCGCTTGATGCGCGGTCAGTTAAGGATCGATCTCCGTCGGTGGCCCCATTGGGTTATTTCTCGTTCCAGCCAGTGCTCCACAACTGGTGTAACAAAGGCCGTGGTATGTACTATCCTGTCTGTGGGATGGTACATATAAAAGATCCCTTGCTGCTAATCGAAAAAAGAGTAGCCCATGAAGTGGCGACAGCGGGTTTCCTCTCTAAATCTGTGTGGTCCTTAACCATATATCTAACGCCATATAACCGTAAATAAAATGTGTTGAGTGCGTCGTTAAATAAAACATTTCTTTGTCATAATGAAGAAATTTTACCTACTATGCACGTATTAAGACATACGACATATCTTTATACGTACATGGTAATCACGACGAATTTGTTGTAACCGAATTTTGTACTTTGGTATTTTAGGGAGATAAACCCATAGTTGTTTTGATACTATTAAAACGAGTGATGTTTAGCAGTTGCATGCTTGCTACATGAAGTGTCATCTGTATGTTATGATAAACTCTGTGTCGGGTAGTCGTGTGTGTGTGGTCTCTATCACAGGTAAGGACAAACACATGCACGCCGACATTCTTTCTCCCTCCAGGGGACACCTGGGCTGCTGGACACAGAGGAGGAGGCACGCGATCCTAATGAATCGTGAAGTTTCGAGCCCGCGTCCTTACAACTCTGCAAGGGAACCGACGATACGTACAGAATACACAAGCGCGGTAAATAGATGTTGATATTTCTTTTCACCGCGGTTTTAAAAAGCTTTTCAAATGCCAGCTAAACGTGTATACTTCTACAAGCAAGAATCGCTTGCCCCATGTTTGCCAACAGAAATGAAAAGATAACATGCAGATTGAATGATATGTTCACACGTCTGTAATCGCGCGAAGCCGGAACATTTCAACACCCTCTTCTTCTCCGTAGATAAAGACGACAGAATCGAGAGAGCACCTGGTCGGGGTTCCATTGTCGCCCGTCAATTTACCGTCACCTAGGTAATTATCCTCTTATGATCTTATTGTGGTGTCTCACAAATATATCACTAGGAATATTTTTACACCGCGAAGCAACTCAGATGTTAGTAATGTCTTTTGGAACGCTATATAAGAGGATACAAAGTAAGGAACATTAATAAACGCGATTTTTATTTTGAGCACAGATATGAACTTATAAAAATCGAAATAAAGACTTGGCTAACTCAGAAATGTCAGGTTACTGACTGGTAATGTGCATTAAATACGTCGATTGTTTTAATTACCTGTTAGACATTTACTTGTATCTAACGAGTTAATTAAAGGTAATTCTTCACTGTGCGGTATTTACGCCAGTGTCTCAAAATAGTCTTTATTGTGAATAACATATAGCGAGACCTGCTGGAGCTGCCACCTCTATTAAGCAGTCACCTGTCTTAAAAGGCCACCTTTTAATAAAACCAAATGTTATGAAATAGTACAATGTGACCTGTCTTAAGCAGCCACCTGTTAAAATAAGCCATGCTATGATGGTTTTATTGGTGGCTACTACTATTGGTGATTACATAATACACCCTGATTTTATATTGAGGTGACGGGAATACACAAAATACTACCACTATCACTACCACCACCACGACGACCAGCACCACCACGACTACTACTACAACCACTACTACCACCACCACTATTACTACTACCACTACGACGACGACGACGACGACTACTACTACTTCTACTACTACTACTTCTACTACTACTACTACTACTACTACTACTACTACTACTACTACTACTACTACTACTACTACTACTACTACTACTACTACAAGGCTTCTAGATTATGGTAACCCCACTCCCATTGCTAGTGATATTCATTTTTGGGCTAGTAAATAACTACTAATGCCATTCCAGGCGGCTAGTAAAAACAAAATGCTGTATTTTAGTATAATTTGTAAATATGAACATCCTGCCCCCACTCCCACCCCCACCCAATCTTAGTGTTTTTAAGCTCTATCTCCCTATTCAGGTGACATATCCAATTATTACTATTAGTAAAATTGTATTTACTTGAAATAAAGTAGGGCTAGTGGATTTTTAAATTACCGATCACATGGCTAGTAGATTTTATAAAAATTCTAGAATCCCTGTACTACTACTACTACTACTACTACTACTACTACTACTACTACTACTACTACTACTACTACACTACACTACTACTACAATTGACTGTTACAAAAACACCACGTGCAGTTATGCTGTATTAAAATATATTCTTCGCAACCCTTTTAATTATTGAATAATCTAAACATAAAGCTTACGAATAATCTAACAAAAATTACATCTGACACCAGAATGTCAAGTACGTAATCAGTTTATAAAATTATTATCCAGAGCATATTAATTGCTATCGACGCTTAGTTTACCCTTTCATTCGCCTATCTCCCTTGTTCCGGACCTTATCGTATCGCCAGAGACGCCCCGGGTGCGCTAGAGCGGGATAGACAGTTGAACAAACATACACTTATCGGCCAAACATATCTCCCCGGGCTAACTGATTGAATACAAAATCTGTTTATTTCCATGAAATGCCCGACCAATGTTTGGTGTTTGACCACATGAACTCGGCTCAGTGTCATGTATGGATTTTACTCTTAAGTAAATGCAAAATATTAAGACATAAAATATTCTACAAAATATAAACATTTATTATTACAAAGAAGTGGAAAGTTCAAAGTTAAAGTTTGTTTTGTTTAACGACACCACTATTGCACATTGATTTATTAATCATCAGCTATTGGATGTCAAACATTTGGTAATGTCGACAGTCTTAAGGAGGAAACCCGCTACATATTTCCATCAGTAGCAAGATATTTTTAATATGCACCATCCCGCAGACAGAATAGCACACACGACGGCCTTTGCTATACCAGTTGTGTACTCTTCAGTAAATGCGAAATATTAAGACAAAAAAAAAAACAAAAAACCCCCAAAATCACCCCCCCCCCCCCCCCCCCCCCCAAAAAAACCCAAAAAAAAACAAAAACCCACCTCTACAAAATATAATCATTTATATTCACACAAATGTGAAACGTTCATCGTATGCAGTATTTTAAAGTCATATAGTGTACTAAAAGAGGGGCAAACATATTCAGATTTTCAGAATAACGTTAAGGGAATATCTCGGAAATGTAATTTATATCATAATATAAAATATAATTCTCCTGATTTAATATGCTATTATTCGATCCATATATAGATTTAACTATGTTTTATTACGTCTAAACTGGGAGGACTATTGGTCTACATTATCTCTAAGGGCAATGTATATTTCAAGCTAACCACAACGTACATTTACAATTAATCATACTTTGTGTGAAGCTACTGTGTGAAGTATTACGCAACTGAAGAGGTTATATGATATGATAGGCGCAATGTCACGAGTACATCGTCATTACACGGAGAACACCCATCTCGGTGGTGTAGTTATTAAGACGTCAGACGTAACCATAGTATGTACTGGGTTCGAATCCCGGTACCGACTCCCATCTAGAGTGATAAAGAAAGGAAGGAATGTTTTATTTAACGATACACTCATAACATTTTAATTATGGTTTTATGGCTTCGGACATATGGTTAAGGACCTAAGAGTTAACGAAAGAGGAAACCCGCTGCCGCCACGCAATGGGCTACTCTTTCCGATTAGCGGCAAGGGATCTTTCATATGCAGCATTTCACATACAGGATAGTGCATACCACGGCCTTTATTACACCAGTTGTGGATCACTGGCTGGAACGAGAAAGAGCCCATTGGTCCCACCGACGGAGAGGCAAGCGCTTTACCATTAGGCTACGTCCCGCCCCTCGCCTAGAGCGAGCTTAACGATTCACTGGTAGGTATAAAGCCACCACACCGGCTTCTCTCTCACTCGGTGTCTACACAATTGCACGAGTCTCCCCTGGGTTGTCATGCCACGACCAGAAGCGGTCAGGTCATTATCAGGGCCCTACGGGCAACCTAGGGAGACAACCAGCATCATAGAGGTCAATAACTAACGTGCTACTCTCGATTTACTAATATCAAAACCTATACTAGCTCGGCCATTTATCTTTCGACCGACCGTTCAAAATTGCGCCAAATTTCCTCAGTCAAAACTGCTCACCCTTTCTCTTTGGCATTAACGGTTCCATTCAAATTCCATAACACCACCACCACCCACCCGCCTGCTACCGATTCAATCGGGCTGCTGGTGCTCCCTTCTGTTTCTTTATCAGTTCGTCTTATTGTTTACATCTTCATATAGGTTTTCAGTAACACAAGATATACACCAAAATTCCTCCAGGTCTCCAGAAAAGTGAAGCCATAACCTTTCACAGAAAAGAAACCTATTTGATTTTTATTTTAAATGACTTGTTTGGGGCTTTTGGGGTTTTTTTTCATGGAGGCTTGCTTCAACTCCATTAAATGCTGTACTTGTTTCGTTTTTGTATCAAATTGATAACACAAGCTTCAGCTTGCGTTAAGACTTGATGTATGAATTGTTCTAGATCCAAAAGAGAAGTTACAATGTCAAACCTTGCCCTCTTCGTGCCAATAATCAGTATTCTATAAACGCGTTTGTGACGGTACATGCTCTTAAATTTGTTTCGCCTGTGGCGATTTTAATTGTGTTAGAGGGCCGTGTGCAGTTTCATTGCCCGTAGCCAGGTGGGCAACTTGTTACGTAATACTTCGCGCGATCGGACATTCCAATATGCACTTAGTCCAGCTGTGGAGGCCATGTGGCGAGTAGTTACGTAATACCTCTGCGAGTGCGGTTTCGACGACCGTGATTTGGCGACGATGGCGTCAGTAAGTCTGACGATCAGAGAGAAATATACCGACGCTAGTAGAGGTGAAATATCAGATGATAGGGGGAGGTACCGCCTTGTACCCCCAGGCCAATTCTGATTTTATAATAAATAGCTAGTTTTTAGAGATATCGAGGAGAACGAAAAGGACGGCTCCCAGGGAACGTAGTCCGTTGGACTTTGGTAAATATGTTTATTTCTGCTCTGTGTATAACCTTGATGTGATTGATGTGACTTTAAATATTTTGATACTGTATTATACCAATATTCTTTAGACAGTGTCTTCGGTCATCTGACGAAGTAAATCGTAGACTTTTTGTTCTAACATTATACGAGTATTTGGTAATATAAAGCTTAGCCAGTCATCCTAGACGACCTAGGTAAACTGTAGGTTATTGTCTTTATTGTGATCGGTACCAGTATTAATTCTGTGTTACAAGATTACTGAAAGAGTAGTTAAGGGTTAATTAAAAATTAACCCGTTAGGAATAGAGCTGTAATTCCTTTATTAATTAAGTTCCCCAAGAAGCGTTTCTCAATTATCACGCGTTACTGAACGAGTAGTAAGGGTTAATTAAAAATTAACCAGTTAGGAATGGTGTTGTAATTCCTTTATTAATTAACTTCTCCTGGAAGCGTTTCTCAATTATCACACGTGTGGGTGTGGTGTAACGGTGAAGTGATTCGCATATTGTGTAACTAGACACCTAGAGATTAACTAATTAAATGATCAGTTCTGGGTTGTTATTATTGCTGTTATTAATTAACTACTACGGCTGTACATTTGTCAGCGTAGATTAATACAGATTCCAAAGTGTATTGTGTTTTTGTTGTGTTTCTAGTGAGCTAAACGTGCTATAAATATATATACTTTATATAAGATCGTATCTCTGATCATACCTAGAGACGAGCCATACTAGGGTTTAACAGCCTGTTACAGAGAGATCTAATAGATATACAGTTAGGAGAGATATTTTGATAATCGTGTTTTATTCAGTTACGGGAATTATAGAATCCCCGTGACAGCGTTAGTCGTGTCAAAACCGGTGGTGATAATTGATGTCATGTACCCTCTCTTTACATAACAGGACGTATGTGTAATGCCCTTAGTCAGTCAGAAAGTAGCATGTCGTCAGCACTTTGGGCATTTTCATAACTTGATGCTGCTTTTGTTGACATTCCGATCGTGGGTCATCTTGTATAATTTCGATTAAACTCCGCAAGTAATTTGTTCCTCCACCATAGCGTACAACATCCCTTTATATTACTCATATTGCTCACATATTTGTGGATTTGCTTGCAATGTGTCACATGTTTAACGGGGATGCGCGATAGTATCAATATACCGATATGTTAAAGGGACAGACCCTAGTTTCAACCCGTGAAAATTAACACTAAGTTTAGTTAAATCTACAAATCTGTAACACATTTGGCATAAAGTTACAATTGAGTGAAACATGAGTCTATGACTTTGAAATGGTAAAATACCCTCTAAAAATAGAATAAACTCGACTCCATAACTGTTACTTCTCAGACGCACGTGCGTTTGTAAAAATACGAGAAATGCATTTTGTAAAATTAAAAAGACCAGGATGACCAAAAACACTTCGAATGTACGGAAGTGATAATCTAAACCATAAAATCTAAGTAAAGTATGATTATAGTTATCAAAAACGGCTATAATAATCAAAAATATGTCTTAGTGTTTAAAAAGTAGGGTATGCGCCTTTAAGATTCAGTTGATAAATAATACATATTACGATATACCCTACCTTTGCCATACACTTGATAATCTCAGTAGATCTCTCAAGTTCGTGTTCAGCTTAAACCACAGATCTCTTAGATTTGACTGTTCATAGATATATAAAAATGGCCTGACATTATTAAATAACCTTTAGTACACTGACGTAATCAATATATTTCATGTTTTAAATAAAAAACTTGAATTTGTATCATGTATTTTCATTATTTTATATACAAGCCTTGATAATCATCGATTGACGCAGCAAAAAATAATATATTATGATACGTATCGTCATACAGGGCACCCATATCGCGATATATCACATTTTAATAATACCCATCCCTGCTTGTAAAGCTTTAAACAAGAACACAAATGAGTTTCTTTTTTTAATCGACGTAATTGCATACGTCATATACCAAAATATATGTGGCGCAATAATCCAGTGACCGATATTTTGTTTTCTACAAGATTAATCACTGTTTTAATATCATCTCAGAATTCGTAGTTCAAATTCCAGTACTAATCCCTCTAAAAATATTACAGCGTATACCACTTACTCTTCTTCTATTTTAGACAAAATAAAATAAAATAATAATAAAAAAAAGCTTACGCAAATATGTATTTGTTAAACAGGATCTCCTACAAAAAGATAATCAGATCTGTACCGAAAGTCGAACTCTCCGCCTATTTAGAACAAAGAAAGCTCCAGAATTTATCATCGTTTCGTCATGGCCTCCAGCCAATCCGTATACCGTGTCACCATTCACATTTAGTACATAGATCTTGATCGCCACTTTTAAAGACACACGACTATACACATTTATAGAATCGTCTTCGAATAACTCGAATTGTTAATTGATGTTATCGCAATAGTTCAATCGCAAATGGCTTCTGCTGTTTTAGTGAAATGACAATATATGGAATCCATTAACTTTCAAATTGTATTCAAGGTGTCTTTATAGCTATGCACGAGACAAACACACATTTTTTACGTGGATCTGTTGAATTTTTATAATGCTATTAATTTCCAGGTGGAATTCAAAAATCACTGAGTAGCACTTAGCAGATGAAAGAAACATACCAATAAAACAGAGGGCTTATAATACCACACGCTAGACAAAGTAGATAAAAAAACAAATGCCGGTATGTTTATAATTTTTTAAGGAACAGAATTTAGCACACTCGGTAGAGAGATCACCCGAGGCGTTTGGGTCGTAGTACTGAACTTCACTGGCGGACCCATTGAATAGTTCCCGCCACATGTCTGGTATAGCAAAGGCCGTGGTATGTGCTGACTTGCCTGTGGGGCAAAGTTCTCTCACGACTACGTGTCAGAATTGCTAGATAATTGACATCTAGTATCTGATGAATAATTAATCATTATGTTCTAGTTGAGTCGTTATAGAAAACAGACTTTAACTTGGATGTCACTGCAAAACAGGGTTCTTTAATTTTCTTATATTTAAATATAAATAATAACACAACGCAACGAGACAGATATTTAAAACTAAAACCATTAACACATTCAAGCTCGTATCTATGCCTAAAGCTGTATCCAAAGGATATTTTGAAAATATCGTGATAGTATGCTCTCATAAATCAATGTTAGCTGTTTTGTCTATAGTCTAAGGACAGCCACATAATTAAGACAACATTAAGACATGTTAAAGGCGATTTGGTTTGTTTTAGAATGCAATTATTGTTCTTAGTATGTCACTAATCGTTATATACAACGCAGCCATACTGAAAGAAATAAATCATGTATGAACTACTATTCTAATGAGCGATGTAACTTATCTTAGTATTGCAAACCGGCCTCGGTGGCGTCGTGGCAGGCCATCGGTCTACAGGCTGGTAGGTACTGGGTTCGGATCCCAGTCGAGGCATGGGATTTTTAATCCAGATACCGACTCCAAACCCTGAGTGAGGCTCCGCAAGGCTCAATGGGTAGGTGTAAACCACTTGCACCGACCAGTGATCCATAACTGGTTCAACAAAAGCCATGGTTTGTGCTATCCTGCCTGTGGGAAGCGCAAATAAAAGATCCCTTGCTGCCTGTCGTAAAAAAGCGTAGCATATGTGGCGACAGCGGGTTTCCTCTAAAAACAGTGTCAGAATGACCATATGTTTGACGTCCAATAGCCGATGATAAGATTAAAAATCAATGTGCTCTAGTGGCGTCGTTAAATAAAACAAACTTTACTTTACTTTTTAGTATTGCAAAAGACTCTCTTAAAGACAAACCAGTATCATGATATCGGATCCATGCAAACCAATTTGCTCTAACTAATAAACAAATACATATTTAAATTTAGTACACTTGAAAGTCATTAAAACAGTTTTAAATTTACATTACAAAAGCATGCGTTAGATAGTTGTCACGGGGATTATATAATACCCGTAACTGAATAAAACACGATTATCCAAATCTCTCTCCTAACTGTATATCTAGTAGATCTCTCTGTAACGGGCAGTTCAAAACCGCTTTGGCTCGTCTAGGTATGATCAGAGATAAGATCTTATATAAGTATATATTATTATAGCACGTTTAGTTCACTAGAAAACACAACAAAACACAATACACTTTGGAATCTGTATTAACCTACGCTGACAAATGTACTGCCGCAGTAGTTAATTAATAACAACAATAATAACAACCCAGAACTGATCATCTATAGAAAAAATAAAGAATAAGGAGAACTCGGTCAAGGACGACCGTTGAAGCAGACTTAAATTAGTTAATCTCTAGGTGTCTAGTTTACACAATATGCTAATCACTTCACCGTGACACAACACCCACACGTGTGATAATTGAGAAACGCTTCTAGGAGAAGTTAATTAATAAAGGAATTACCACTCTATTCCTAACTGGTTAATTTTTAATTAACCCTTACTACTCGTTCAGTAACGTGTGATAATTAAGAAACGCTGCCAGGAGAACTTAATTAATAAAGGAATTACAACACTATTCCTAACTGGTTAATTTTTAATTAACCCTTAACTACTCATTCAGTAACCTTGTAACACAGAATTAATACGGGTACCTATCACAATAAAGACAATAACCTACAGTTTACCTAGGTCTTCTAGGATGACTGGCTAAGCTTTATATTACCAAATACTCATATAATGTTAGAACAAAAAGTCTACGATTTACTTCGTCAGATGACCGAAGACACTGTCTAAAGAATATTGGTATAATACAGTATTAAAATATTTAAAATTCACATCAATCACATCAAGGTTATACAACAGAGCAGAAATAATATATATATTTACCAAAGTCCAAACGGACAACGTTCCCTGGGAGCCGTCCTTTTTGCTTCTCCCCATAACTCTAAAATTCTAGCTATTTATTATAAAATCAGAAAATCGCCTGGGGGTACAAGGCGGTCCTCCCCCTATCATCTGATATTCCACCTCTCTCAGAGTCGGTATATTTTCTCTGATCGTCAGACTGGCTGACGCCTTGGTCGCCAAAATCACGGTCGTCGAAACCGCACTCGCAGAGGTATTACGTAACTACTGGCCACATGGCTCCGCCCCTGGGCTGGGTGTGTATTAGACGACCATCGCGCAGAAGTATTACGTAACAAGTTGCCCATCTGGGCTTAAGTGCAATGAAACTGCACACGGCCTTCTAAAACAATTAATATCGCCACAGGCGAAAACAAATTAAGAGCATGTACCGTCACACACCCCCACCTCAAAAAGGATATTTCCTCTACTCTAGGAATAGGGAAATATACTACATTAAAACAAAAGGTGCGTTAACCGACGCATACGGGCATTTATAACACATGTAATAATAAGGTGACTACCAGTAATCACACTGAGTCTCTGAGTCCCTGGTATACAAAATAAAAATATATATAAACAAAACAGAAATCAAGAATGTCAACACATTATCATAACGTTCAACTTCGGGACAGGGCATCAGCGATTACATTGGATGTGCCCTTGATATGTTCAATGGTAATTGGGTATTCTTTCAGAAGAAGACTCCATCTCAAAACTCTCTGGTCGGAGGCTTTCATTAGGATGGTCCAGTCCGTCTTCGTCTTCTTGGAACAGCACAGCTACAGCACCCACGTCACTGGCACCCACAGCTAGCTTGAACGGCATTCGGTAGTCTGGTGCTGCCATCACGAGAGACGAGTAGCGCATCTGTTTGAGACGGTTGAATGACTTCTCGCATTCATCTGACCACTGGGACTTCGTTTCCTTCTTTTTCAGTGGCGCACGTTTTCCAAGTTTTCTCCGATAGGCATGTTGTCGAATCGGTGTAACGTTGGGTTCCAAGCGCACATCCTGGCTTAAGGTATTGGTAACCGTTGGAAGGTTCTGACAAATGGAAACATTGTCTTGTTTCAACGTAGTCAACTTTGCTCGCTGGGGGTTCAAGTCTGCTAGAATCTGGCCGTTGGCCAACTTGACCTCTGCAGTCTTGACGTCATCACAGGAAATTGAGTGACTCTCAATTTGGACCGGTCTCTCTGGAACTATCGGCAGTCTGTCAAAATAACCTTTTAGCAAATTGATGTGACAATACCTACTTTTCCTAACCCTATCATGAGTGTTTATCATATACCCTGTCTCATTAACCCGTTTGTGCACAACATAGGGCCCGAAATACCTGTTCTGCACAGAACCCCGTTTAATGGGAAGGTACAGCAGCACCTTATCCCCTGGTTTAAATTCCCGACTCTTAGTCTTCCTATCAAACACTGATTTTATTTTGCTCTGAGCATGGCTCAGTTGCTTCCGAGCCTTCCTATCAAATACTGATTTTATTTTGCTCTGAGCATGGCTCAGTTGCTTCCTAGCCTTCCTATCTCTAACTCTCTTATTCATTAATACTCCCTTGTCCATATCATAACCTGACATCTGATCCTCCATCTCACCCTCTGTTAACAATGTAGTGCGAACTGCCAACAAATTTGGATCAGCCCCCTGCTCTAGAACTAACTCTTGTCTATTACAAGGTAAGGCCCCTCTATCAAACACAACTGGTTCATTTCCCCTCTGCGGGAGATCAACAGGTTCCACTACATTTAATTCTTCAGTTGACTTATCTACCATTTTACTGATAACCTCATCCACTCCAATGTCATGGCTCACACACGTATCAGACAAATCACAAATATCCTCTGGGTCTCGTGCTAACCTACTGGCCATAGCCCTAGTTTTTATACACGCAGGATATTTAATCTCATCAACCTCACACTCTTCTATTGGTAAAGTGCTGTGTTTAATTAACAGTTGATCACATTTCGGCTGACAACACTGACTAGTCAAATCATTTCCCAACAAAACTCCTATGTTTTCAACAGGCAAGTCCTTCACAACACCCATAATGACTGGTCCCGTCATAAACTTCGAACACAAGAAAACGTTATGTAACCGAACAACCATTTTTTCTCCAGTAACCGAGGTTAAGGTCAAACTACGTCCTATGTCTGAATTTTCAATACCAGCTAAACAGTCTTGCGTGATCAAACCCGGTATCTCTATAGATTGATATAGCCTTAGGACTCAATTCTTGTTTCACATCACAAACCATACCAGTGGACACATACGGGTTTACCTTCTCTGCCATGGGACTAACCATTAACTCTCTCGCTAACGGAGCTGACCTCACTAAACCGACCACGTGCGCATTATCGCGTTTCCTTTTAAAACAGTCCCCGACAAGGTGGTTATCCTTTTTACAGTAACTGCAATGTGGACGAAAAGTTCGTGCACTGGCTGATAATGCAGGTTTATCCTTACTTTGCCCACCAGGTGCATTCCTTACCTGACTAGCTGACCAACTAGATGACTCTCCCCGATAGCTACTTTCCCGGGAAGAACCTGGATGAAATCATTAATGCTAGTAATACAAAATATTCAATAATCAATAACTAAACAATTTTATTGTTCGATTATCTTTTCAAAACACTCGCTAAACAAAAATATCTACACATTAAAGGTAGTACAATACCAAATAACTTCCGGCTGGGTCAAAGTTCGAGGTGCACCGAACTTTTGATAGAGAAGTGAACACCACAAGTCCTGTGAGTGGTTATAAATGTGAGTGTGTTGGTTGTAAAAAATAATAGTTTCATCTGGGTAAAATAAATGTGCAATTTTATTTCATCTAGTACCAATGTGTCAAGTAGCCTTGTGCTTGAAACATGTATGGGGTACCTGTAAAAAAAAGTACTCAAATTTTGTGCGAAACTAGGGTAGTCATAGACGCTACCCGTTATCTCAGAAACGAGCAGCTTGACCCCCATTTTTTTCTGATTCACTTTAAGTGTAAGGGGTGGTAGTATTTATATCCGTGGCGTTTATGTCGGTTGATACGTTGCAGGTAGGAGTTTTAGCCGTATATGTTACTATTGTCGTCTATGGGATTTGATTTGGTAGTGTACACCCTATAGTATACCTTTATAAATCCGTGAAATCATTATCATACACAATACTTGTTTTATGTGTTGCCATGAAACAAAATAAAACAATAGATAAAGTAACTGGAATACTTTTCTCTTTTTCATTTAACATATATTTAATTCGATTTGGCACAAAAACAGAATGTCACGCATTATCCCTATTTGTTATAATTAAAACTCCGTAATTCGACACGACTTAGTTGCGTACACTGTAGTTAGATACCGATAATGACAAAAATCTCCTGCCAGCGTCATATTCCCGAAACAATTATGGATTCAACTAAATGTCGTTTATTAGTGAGAGATGCAATGCCCAAGGGTGAAGATATCATTATATCCATTGTGTTTTAAGAAAACACAAATTACAGCGAATACTGCCGACAAAACCAGGATACTTTTCACACTAATCATTTATAGGTTATCCCTGCTCTAACCGATACTTTTCATGTTCGTAAAAAGCAGACGTGTTCATTTGAAAACCGAATACACTGGTTACAGTCGATCAATAAGATTGAAGAATCGGCGGATCAGATTTTTGATAATAGGTGTATAATGCTTTCGGCTTGAAATGAAGTCCATTCGATGCTCCATGATCTTCGAATGAATAATGACTTTGAAAGAAACAATAGACATTTTAAGGGAAACACGAAACTCATTCTTTGTCAGATTATGGTGTGTTCGATACAGAATGCCTCATGCTCGGAGGATATAATATATTTGTCACAAATAACCATGATGATGTTGGGGATAGTTTGCTACTTCTATTTCACATTAAAACAGACAGGTAAACAGCGGATTCGTTCGTTTAGGTATTTTAACGATTTCTTTACTGCTGTTACAGAAATGATATTATATTAGTTTTTGATAATGCTATAATGAAATAAACTTACCCAAAATGTAATGAAATTAAAATTAGTTTTCCCTAGATGACTCGTGTCATAAATAAAGCTGCTGCACCAGAATAGTTTTTTTGTCTTTCTCCGTTACAAGACTATAAAGTAGAAAAGAACATACGGGAGAAATTTAAGTGGTAATTTTGAAACAGATCACTATTAACAGAATAAAAGTAAATTGTGTGAAACTACAGACAAAATATATTTAATGTAAAGCCCATCTAAACTGAACTGAACTGAACTTTATTTACACTCAGGCCGTAGTCTACGGCATATGAGGATATATATACATACAGCAGTCAGTATAATTGTAACAAGATGGTGGGTGTACATAAATGTACATAAATACAATAAATACATATTAATAAATACAAAAAATACACAGAATATCAGCCAGAGGATTTGAAAGTATTCATAATTAGATTACAAAATATAGAAAGTTTTCTAAGGACACCAGCTTTCTTAGAGTTGAATAATTTATAAAATTTATATATATTTGGTTTAGACTGAAAGAAAGATGGTAAGTAACGCTTTCTTTCATTCTTAAAAAACAAACATGTAAATATATAATGAAACCCATCTCCGATATCGTAATTATTACACAATGGACATATTCTATTTTGTAGTGGTACATTTTTCCATCTGCCCGTTTCATTTGGAAGATTATGGTTTGATAAACTGAAGCAATGTTTTCTCTCTATAATTGTGATGTATGTCTCAAATTCAACAGTATTTTAAAATAATTTATAATTTGAAGCTTTGGATGAGTTATCAATATAAGTATACCATGATTGTAAGTATTGATCCGTAAGCTTTGTATTAATATACGTTTTCAACATGGAAGCACTAGTAATAGCATTGCATTGTGATAACCATATATATGTACAACCAATATCTAAAACAGATTTAACATACATAATCCATTTGTGATTATAAAAGTTATTATTAACATCATTCAGTAATAATGTGTACACCAATAATGACAACTTGGACTGTTTTCCAGTAATTAGTCGATACCAGAAAATGTTCATTCTTATTTTTACGGTAATATATACCGGGTAACGTCCAAGTTCTCCATATAATATATACAATGGTGTAGATTTTCTTACAGGTAATAACAATTTTATAAACTGGTTACATAATATTTCAGTTAATGACAAATTTTCAAAACCCCATATTTACGTGTATCATCTCCTCAACACCCCATCCCAAAAACAAAATCCTAGCATAAGAATTGGTATTTTTCTACAACATAAAATAATATTTATGTTAAACAAAACAAATTTCTGGAACAGTATGTAAACTCTGTTAAACGTCTGATTTAGAAACATTTGTATTTCGCTCCATTATCTACCCCCCAAGAAAACAACAAAACAACAACAACAACAACAAAACCCCAAACAAACCCGACAGATGTTCTAGAACTAGACATAAAATAAGCTATTACTGTAGAAGATCCAACTCGGAGTGAACTATATTATATCTTACAGCGAACCACAAATTAGAGTACTTGAACTATATTATATCTTACAGCGAACCACAAATTAGAGTACTTGAACTATATTATATCTTACAGCGAACCACAAATTAGAGTACTTGAAATTCGCCATCTTTCTATTTCACTGAGAAACATTTACTGCCATTTCCAAATTCACGACGAGTATATACCATCAACACTGAATAAATTAAAAACTCTTTATTACACGTAATAAAGTATCATTCAACGCCCATAACACATCTATATATTTTCTGTTTTCTCATCTTAATTTAGATACAGCCGAATTTGTATATTTTAACGCTGAAATAATCAGCAGACAGATGCCGAGCAAACTGATTTGAAGACCGCTATCATCACCAATTATGTGCCACTTTGCAATATTTACCCACCAACAGGTGGCTTCCGGTGTGATTCGCTTCACGCTATAGAATTCGTTAGCAACAGACCGGTTGACAGTCTGACATGTGTGCCATTTTGTTGGCTGATGTGTTGCTAGCGATATTGATACAATGGGCGCGGAAAAGAAAACAAACACTATTCAAATTGCGTATTAACTAAGCAAATAATTAGTTTAGTAGGGTTCTAACTGTAATACAACCCATAAATAACAATACAGTTTTTTCTAAGTGAACGGAGGCACTTATTTATAAGTAGAATCATATGGGGATTGCTTTTGTTTTTCTTATTCGAAAATTCCCAAAATAGTTACGCTTTAAAGTATTTGAGTAAGAAAAAAGTGCCCATTCACACGAAATGCTTTCTAGTATGTTATAAACAATGTCCGGTGATTCCATATGGAGACTTGAAAACGAATGTTGCCTGAATTACGCTCAACGCGAATTTTGTGAAGCGCATTTGTCGATGCTAAATCATGATTCGAAGAAAGTGTACTTCATTCCATTGGGCAACACTTGATACTAGTAAAAGTAGACTATTATTCTACAATAGGATTTAATGAAGTCTAAACTCAAATGTCATACAAACCAATTTATGAAGTCAGACGATTTCCTAGCCGAGGTGATGACAACCGTGCTGTAGTTTATTTCATCACTCATATTCAACTAATGTTCGAGTATGCTTATTTGGGCACGTAATTTGTAATTCAGATGTTTGGGCTAAATCTCCAATACGGACGTATCATTATGGGCTAGGGTAACTAAGCACAAAACCTCGTACCGGCAAAAATGTTAACATCAGATGAAAATAATTATTCGACCTCATGCGAACGTTCTCCAATGCGAAGACACCCGACAAGTTCCGAATATTAATGTGCAGCTAATGTCGAAGTGAAACGAACCTATTCGACAGTTTCTTAGGTAATTTAGCCAAGTGTTGTATAATAGAAGTAGATAGTAATCAACAGTACGGTACTCAAAGTACTTTTAATTTGGAGTAGCACTGAATACTCTTCTTTTCAGGAGATAAAATTAGATCGAAATAAAAAGGTAGTCGTTCAAACGCCCACACACCAGGTAAAATTAATTAGCATTTTCTGTATTTTCTGTCCTAAGTAAAACTGATAGGTTATCATCTTAATGTTTCTGCTCTTTGATGAGGTGGCTGTGCACGACGCTCCCTGGCGGAGCAGCACTGCTAGGTGTTCGATAAGATTCGGTTCGTTAGCGCCACCTGGGACACAGACCCTCTAGCTGGAAGCCAAGCATCATTAGAAAAACAAAAGCTCTTAGCGTACCGCCGGGTGGCCCACACCTCACAGAAAAGGACGAAACTCGAACCCTGTTGGAGCAAATTGTCTGATACGGAATGTATCTAACTGTCGTGCGGTTTGTTTTCTCAGCAAATAGAGGTATCTCAAATCCGGGCTCTGGTTTCCCGACAGCGTCTCAGATTGATTTGTGCTTGGTGAAAAGGAAAGACGATGCGCGGGGTTAGGGAAACTTACACACGTCAAGTTGAAATGTCTTGTTTAGGTTCTTAACTAAATATTACATACTGTTGTATATGAAATGGCATATCTGTGCATGTTTGACACGGCATAGTTAAGAAACGTATAGGCGATAAACCAAATTGTTATTTTATTTTACATACATGAATGTATGTATGTATGTATGTATATATGTCTCTCTGTGTATGTGTGTGTATGTATACATGTGTGTGTGTATGTATGTATGCATCTCCCTCTGCATCTTGTGTTGATCCAGACATTGTTACAAGATATAAAGTTTTGCTAATAACCAAATAATAAGGTTAAGCACATCTCACTAATCTTGCAGTTAACTTCCTGGAAATATCAGCAGGCATAAAATAATTGCAGCAACTCCCGCGCCTATCCATGTCATTTAGCCTTTTGTAAATATTAGTTTTCTTTCTTTGCACATTTAAATTTAAATACGTGTAATACAATAATGTTTTTAATTTTTTACATTTTAATTTTTTATTTATTTAACGACGCTACTAGAGCACATTGATTTTTTTATCTTATCATCAGCTATTGGACGTCAAACATGTGGTCATTCTGACACTGTTTTTTTAGAAGAAACCCGCTGTCGCCACATAGGCTACTCTTTTACGACAAGCAGCAAGGGATCTTTTATTTGCGCTTCCCACAGGCAGGATAGCACACACACATGACCTTTGTTGAACCAGTTATGGATCACTGGTCGGTGCAAGTGGTTTACACCTACCCAATGAGCCCTGCGGAGCACTCACTCAGGGTTTGGAGTCGGTATCTGGATTAAAAATCCCATGCCTCGACTGGGATCCGAACCCAGTACCTACCAGCCTGTAGACTGATTGCCTAACCACGACGCCACCGAGGCCGGTGTAATACAATAATGACACAATATTTTAACTCACAGTCAGATGGCAGTATTAAGTTGAAATTGGATTGGCACCAAATATATTCATTACGTCATAGGAAACGTTTTACAATAATATTCATGTTGTATATATGTCCAATATATCGCATAATAATAGTAAAATATTTTCATTTTAACTTAATTTGTGTCCAATTAAGGGTCAAGCACGCTATCCAGAGGACACACTTCTGCTATTTTGACTGGCGGTCAAATGAGGTTGGGTAGTTATTGGTTAATGAGATTGGTTAATCGGTCTTACACATTCCAATTAAAACTCACTCTGGATAGGAACCGGTATTGGGAAGCGAGTCCAGTAACTACCAGCCTTGAGTCCGATAGCTTGACCATTAATCACACCGCCATGTTGCTGTAAACACCCCAACATGCTATAGTGCTGATGGTTGTCGATTTCCGACAGCTTGCCCTTTTGTTCTTGGAGAGATTGTTCACAAACTGAGCCCTGTAAATCAATCAGGCTATTAGTGCGGGCTATTGAATTAGCGTTAGTTGCAAAATGACATTATAGCGCAGATGACATCAGTGTCAGAGAGCACCTTTGTCTGACAACCCCATTAAAGACTATCTGATCAAGTAAATGCCATCACAGTTGACGTCGTGCCCCGAGGTTACCTCCACGCAGTTCACAACATGGAAGAAAAAAATAAAAAAATCTTACCACCAAGATGCGATGATATAATTTATTTATTTTCTCGCTGATATCTTTCTAATGTTTAAGCACGCTGTCCTGGGTAATCAAGTCAACTGTTTGGGCTGCTGCTCCAGAATGTAATAATTATATTATGTTGATGGATTAATGAGAGAGAGAGAGAGAGAGAGAGAGAGAGAGAGAGAGAGAGAGAGAGAGAGAGAGAGAGAGAGAGAGAGAGAGAGAGAGAGAGAGAGAGAGAGGGGAGGGATATAGGGGGAGATTTTAACCTTTTAATTCCAAAAGCAGCGTTCCATTGCGTGTTTTTTTTTTTAAATTTATATTTCATGGTCATTTTTATATATATAAAAATTTATAACAATGTCTTGTTTAATTTGCATATGAAATAAAAAGTGTGAGAGAGAGAGAGAGTCAGAAATAAATCGAGATTGAGAGAAAAAGGAGAAATAGGAAAAAGAGAGAAAGAAAGAGAGAAAGGAAGAGAGAGCAAATCTGATTTTTATAAGACTTTTATTAAGGCAGTGTAGCACATACCAGGGTTTATCAAAGTTAATGATGGATTAATCTAGTTTATCATTGTTTTGTTCTGCCTTTTATTGACAACTTTATATTTTGTCATTTACGTTTCATTTCTTTGCCCATGTCAGGCAGTCCAGGCCACTGAATAAAATATGAACAAATAAATTAGTTTGACACCACACAACAGTGAGTGCATTCCAGTTTAAAAACAAATTTAAGCTACTATATTATTTAAAATCCTTTATCATGCGTTTGATTTTCGCACGATGATTCCGTTTAGAACCAATGCATTTTATGTGTTCCCGCATACACTACATGAAACAATAGTGCAAGACATATTAGATATAAAAAGTAAATGAGATAAAAAAATATCTGACTATTTCTTTATTGCTCAAATTCAGATTAATTCTAAATCGTGATCTTTGTAACGATAATAAAATTAATGACTTGAAACATGTGCCTTTTACGTTGAATTTTTAAAAAGAATCACGAGATCCGGAAATGACGCATGCGATCCAATCAATTTGATCAGTTTGATTAGATATCTGATAGTATTCACTAAACTGCCATTCTTAATCCTACGTTATATTGCTGTGGCTGAATAAAACGTCCACGTTTTCTTCTGATAATGCCACATACCCGTTGACCCTTTCTTGAAAACTAAATGCATTGGGAAAGAACACATGTTTATTGTAGCAGATAAGATCATAGACTATCAAATTTAATGAAATCAAGCAAATAATTCAGATTCGTAATAGTATATATTAATTATGCATTAGATTTGTTTTTCCTACTTTACGTGACGCTTGCCATAAAATAATGCGTTAGCCCATTTCTTGCCGTAATGACTATCACAATGTTTCTTTGGTGACATTTTCCCTTATACAAAATATTGTTTAATTGATAAATAAACGGATGAACGAATGAGTGAATAATGGAATGAATGAAAGAATGAATGATTGATTGATTGAGTGAGTGAGTGCAGGAGTGAAGCAGTTTCTGTTTGCTAAAGGATCAAGATAATATCAATCAAATAGGATCGGAGTTTGAGGTTTCATGAAAACAGTTAGACGTAAATGCATTATAGTAAAGTTTCACAAAAATGGAATGTTCGGGTATCTGAATAAAGTGAGCACCTAAACAGTTTCTATTAGAGACTGGAATATGACGAAGGTGCAACAGCCATGTGGTTGCTTTATTTTGAGGGGATGAGTGGCTAGGGATGATAAAACACAGAAACTCACAAGGGAGAAGTCAGATCTTTTAACACATATCCAAACTAATAGTAAATTCACATTTTTATGATTTAACATTTTGTCCAAGTAAACCACACGCCCCCATACACCAAGTACCCCAATAGTTATTGTTGATGGCACAAGATCAACAAAAAGAAGACGATTGCATGTTAATTAATGCTACATCATTTGAATGTAGGCAACTTATCTCAAACTGCTGAAGCACGCCTGTCATGGTCAGGGAGTTCTGTCTAAGAGAGTGGAGGGGAGATGGAGGTGAAGTGAATTTCTTGTATAAGAATAATTATGTTTTACTTATTCCAAATCCAAACGCTTTTTACATGCCCACATTAGGCTCAGGCATGTCCGCTCTGGGTTCCGTCTCTGGTATGACCAGTGGCTTGACCCAGGACAGATTTTACTTATTCTCTGATACCGTTACTACATCTCAAACACAGAATGACCAAATCACAGATAAGACGAACCGGACTTCTTCTTTTTTTTGTCGCCGCCGCCAGATTAACTTGGTGTGAAAAGGAGTCAAAAGCCAAGCATGCCAGATAATTGACAAGATCACGACCTCGATTCCAACTCATTGACAGTGATTTCATTAGTGACTGATATTGAAACACCTAATAATATTTGGCTTTTTCCATTATCAACGTAAATACATCAAAGCCGGAGTTAGTCTCATGACGTCGTTTTCGGGCTTACGAGATAAAGGAAGGAAAATAGCTTTATACGGTACTGGTGGGTTCTTCACGGGAAATCACACACGCCTCTCTCCCGCGCAAATCAAATAGTCCTCGCCTGACAGACACGTTGCTCTAAGCTGGTAATGACTGCGCCGGCCAAAGTAGTCTCAATTACAGATTCTTGAAAGTTAGCCGTTTTACAGAGAACAACATGAAAATCAAATTTTACGCATCTTCATGTATCGCCTATTGATCCCAGCGTTTCTCGCCCGAGCCCAACGAAATTTAAGGCGAAAGGAAAATTGATTTACTCTTGACTGTACGCCCTCTTGTGTCAAACATCCCATACCTAAGCCGATTACATGTTTACGTGCCCGAAGCACGAGATGAAAGCTAGACTTCGTATGAGCAATTTTTATTTCATATGCAAATTAAACAAGACATGGTTTAAAAAAAAAAATTATATAAAAATTACCATGAAATATAATTTACCCCCCCCCCCCCCCAATGGATCTGTACTTTTGGAATTAAATGTTAAAATTCCCCCTCCCCCCCCTCCTCTCTCTCTCTCTCTCTCTCTCTCTCTCTCTCTCTCTCTCTCTCTCTCCAATATCTCGCTTACTCTTGTCTATTTATCTCTCAACCACTCTCTGTTTTCTATCTGTCGCTGTCTCTGTCTTTGTCTGTCTGTCTCTATATATTCCTCTACATATCTTTCTTTTCTCTTTCGCATTCTTGCTATCTGTTTTATCTTCGTCTCTATTTTTCTCTTTCTCTCTATATATGCCTTTATCTCTACCAATATATCTCCTCCCTCTCTCTGTCTGTCTGTTTCTGCCTGTCTGTTTCTGCCTGTCTGTCTGTCTGTCTGTCTGTCTGTCTCTCTCTCTCTCTCTCTCTCTCTCTCTCTCTCTCTCTCTCTCTCTCTCTCTCTCTCTCTCTCTCTCTCTCTCTCTCTCTCTCAGGAAAGGGAAATAACCTAATAAAGATAAACGTAATATGCAAACCACACGATACTATTAAAATTCGTCAAATTTAGTTTTCAAACATTACAATACCATAGATTATTTCATCTTAGTTACACGTCCTTTAATCACTAGCAGACATAACGTCACACCAAATAACAGGATGTATTTTATTAATGCTACAAGTGCAGCAGAAAATGGTATTCAAAGAAAAACAAAAACCCTGAAACCTGCACGTATAATTGGGCGATGAGACAGCGATGGTCGACTTCTGCCAGGGCTTGTTCCGAGGAAATCTCTCCTCGCTGCAAGTCGGCCTTCCGTCCAAGAAGGTATCTTGTGGATTTGGGGCGCTTGTAATTGCAAGAAAGCACGGAATCTTGGATTAAACCTACTCGGATCCACTGCGACCGCTGGTTGATGCGACGTGATGTGGATGTAATTGCCTCATCCGCCGTCTGGGACTGTCTCATGGGTAATGAAGCCGTCGTATTATGACAAGCTCATGGCTGGAAGAGAGTGAGATGGCAAATCCGTAATAGGCGAGCAGCAGGCGTCGTTTCCTACGGAGCTCCCTTGGGAAGGGGGATAATTCTTGTAGCATTTACTCGAGTCATTAGAAAGAGTCGACTTTCCGCCATGAGGCTAAATCAACCCCAGTCACGTCAATGGCTTTCCATTTCACAGTTTCAAACTTTGCACTGACAACGTGCTTGTTAAAGAGATATGACAAGAAGGAGAACCATAGAATTACTGAGTTTATTCTATCGTGCCATTGCTGTCGTGCTGCATTTTGCTTTGGCTCGTTGCTTACAGATTCTTTGTTTAAACTTTACACAGACTGTTCTCTACAAATATTCTGCCAAAATATCAAGATAAAAATCTAAAATCAAATTTATTAAAACGATTTTCTATTAAATATCCAATTGTATCACACGCCTACTTCAAATTATTAAATTTAACATGCAGAAAATGCTACCAGGAAGAAAGAAGAAATATAAGAATAAAAATAACACTAATGTAAAACATTTTACTATAACATGTCAAACCCATGTCACAGAACTAATGCCTTATCCCAACTTTCACAGAATAAAGCAATATTACATTCTAATACTTTATTGGACCTGGATCGATTATGCCTGTTCCAACTGTTTATCATGTTGTCTTTATTGTATTGTATTAGGAGAGGGCATCGTAAGTTGGATAACTTGTGCCCAGTCCATTTGTACATTATATGCAATAAAATATGTTTCAATCAATCAAATTGTTTGGACAGTCATGAATCTGCGACAGATGACACCCGCGCATTTTTGTTTTACGACGCAAGTGTTTTTAGAGTCCATAGCATTTTGTGTCAGTGATTTATGACGAAACATATCTTGACACGTGATTATGTTAGTAGCTATCAATATTGTTTAGCTGGTATCGTACTTATTTTATTGATGAAGTCACACTTTTTGCGACCACTCTTGTAGTGATGTTCCGATGATCGATTATAATCGAAAATTGATCAATTGGTCTCTACCGATTTGATGATCGATTATAAGAAAAATAAATCCATAATCGATTCTGGGAAAATGTGAACTGTAATTGTTTCTCCTGTTTAGATGGAATTGATGTAAATATGTGGGTTTGTTTTCATATGTACATAAAGAACAAACATATTAATTAGATATTAAAAGCACAGTTAGCGGATTAACACGACATTAGGTGCATGGTCCTTTTAATTACATGTATGTTCATATAATTCTAACCGATTGTGTAAATGAATGCTGATCGGTTGGTGCCAAACGATTCCCAAATCTACTATCTCGGCATACCATTCCTTAATTATCAGTGGTTGTAATTGATATTTCATTTCATTCGATTTCAACTTACTTTCGTGCTTATATCCAATTAAGGTTCAAGCACGCTGTCCTTGGCACACGCCTCAGCTATTTAGGCTGTCTGTCCATGACAGTGGGTTAGTTATTAGTAGCTAAAAAGAGAAAAGAGTGTGTAGTGGTCTTACACCTACCCATTGATTCATTAAAGCTCGCTCTGGGTAGGAGCCAGTACCGGGCTGTGAACTCTGTACCTACCAGCCTTATGTCCGATGGCTTAACCACGACACCATCGAGGCCGGTCTTTGATATTTCAATAAAAAAGGTGTAAGTATTTTAGTATTTAATATGGGTAGCGCATGCATTTTTTTCATTGTAGCGTCTCTCTCCTTGTATGGATTCTTTTGACATTTTGGAATCTGGTTCTAAAAAACACTCACCGAGTGTAAAAAGGCTTATCTGGAAGATGGCGAGGCTTAATTTTAATGATATCCTTGTGGTTTTACACACAGTAAATCTGTCCATGCAGTCCACCACAATAAGAATTAACTAAGGCGACTGAGCTCATTAAAATGTTTATGACTATTATTAGTATTAATGAAACGACAATCAATGACTCGGTCCGTGAATAACACAACAAAAGCAACTGGACCTAATGGCTCGGTAAAGCGATTTAATAGAGTATGCTTAATTTTTTTCAAGGCAACAAACATACTACTGAAAAATAGATTTCAAATCGATATATTAGATTTCGTCAACTGCTGTGAGCCTTTTTTTCTCTGCGGTCAGTTGTATTTTAGCATTCAAACAAATTACCTTTCTAAGTCTGCACAATCGCATTAAAGATGTTACACTGATTGCTTGCCAGGCATTCCGCTGCGATGTTTAGAGGACATTACCCTTACCATCCGTGATAGACTGGTACATCGATGAGTACTTACTGGATTATGTTAAATTTTGTAATCTTTTATAAACGTCCATTTAAATCGTTTTAAGATAATAACACACGAACAAAAAACGTTAAAGTTTGTTTTGTTTGACGACACCACTAGAGCACATTAATTTATTAATAATCGGCTGTTGGATGTCAAACGAACGTACAAGTGTTTGCATATTTTTGAAGAATTATGTAAAAGTGCATCACCCTCAAATAAGGCCACACTTATTTCTCATCATCCATTAACAATTAACCACTGTCCATGACAAACACACCAAAGTAGTGTGGTGTGTACTCATGACATCGAGTTTGAACGTTAATTGAATACAACCAGGAAAATTAATTTAAAATGGCCTATTTGTGAATATACCCACATTATTGGGATATTTAAACGCTATGAGCCCATTTGTGCATGTGCGCCATTAAGTTTGAACTTAATACCTCTGAGACGTTAATAAAAGCTAAGTTAAAGTTAACTGGCACCGCGGGACAGGCCTGTAGTGAATATACATTATATGGATATTTGAATACTAACGTTTTTTGAAATGTTAAGAGATGCAAACACGTTAGCAAGCTAACCGATTCAAGTAAATTTGTGGATATAATAATTACTTTATAATTTATTATGATTAAAAACATTTTATTACTGAACAATTACAAGTGCACATATTTGCAAATGGTCCGACAGAGTCTGTTAATTTGTGAATATTTACAACATTTTAATACTTAGATTTCTGAACAGTTAGTAAAAATATAACCGTTACTAATCGCCGATTTTATTGGAGCAATATAATTATTTTACATTATATTAAATCTTAACTCCCACTGCATTTACGCACATGATTGTATGGGAGCAACACACATCCATATCAAACGTCATACACATGTGAACACGATCTGACTAAGATTCCTGTTTTTAAGCGATTATTTAAAACTCTGTATACAGAAGTCTGTATCTATCAATCATTCCTTTCCAGCAAATTAAACAACTGTTTACAATCTTTTTAAAAATAATACAATCGCACGTTGATTAAAGATGGATAATTTCAGCTCGGTGTACGGGTTACATAGACCTGTCGTTACGAATCTGAAGTAAACCACAGTGATCCTGAACGAAAGCACGTGCACCACGCCAACACAAACAAAGCCGGTTGTGTAGATAACGGAGACAATGTGTATCGTGTTAGGCTGTTGGTGTTGTTCACCGGACCGAGGCCTCACACAAAGAAGCCCGGATGTACAGTATGGTATTTGAGGTAGACGCAGATTTAATTTACTGATTGGTGAGGGAATCAGGACTCGTACAGATCTATGGCTGGATGGATCTGAACAGTCCAAGGCGGTAACAGCTGCACCCCAGCCATAAAGTGAAGATTAGATGGTCTTAGTAGATTTTCGTTATCCGAAACAAATTACATTTTATATTTTATTGGCAGTGATGTTACATAATCCATACAGTTTCAAGATCAATGCGTTGTGATTTTATTGGCAGCTGTTAATGCAAATAATCAAACTATTTTTGAATGCAGTGCTTATTAACTCTTACGGTAACAGTATGACCACCAATACCTCAAACACTGATCATTACTATGACCTCTACAGTGAACAGAGCCACACTAAAACACAGTTTGTGAGTGCAGTGCTTATATTTTAGGGGCGGGACGTAGCTCAGTGGTACAGCGCTCGCCTGATGCGCGATCGATCTGGGATCGACTCCCGTCGGTGTGCCAATTGGGCTATTTCTCGTTCCAGCCAGTGCTCCACAACTGATGTAACAAAGGCCGTTGTAAGTACAACCCTGTCTGTGGGATGGTGCATATAAAAGATTCCTTGCTGCTAATCGAAAAGAATAGCTCATGAAGTGGCGACAGCGGGTTTCCTCTCTCAATATCTGTGTGGTATTTAACCATAATGTCCGACGCCATATAACCGTAAATAAAATGTGTTGAGTGCGTCGTTAAATAAAACATGTCCTCCCTTCCTTCCTTGCTTATTTGCAACATTTACGGTACACAATATGATCATCAATACCTCACACTCTGATCATTACTATGCCAAAGGACCTCTACAATCAAGAGAGCCAGTCTAAAACACATACGATTGTATATATTAAATCATGATAATTAAACATATACAGTGTACACGTAACACGATAATATTTTATCATTAACACATCTTAAAGAATTATAGAATTTATTAAAATATTTCGAAATATGTTTCTTGTAATAACAAAAAAAAAAAAAAAAAAATTCACCAAACTCTGGCTGATGATAATCACAGTTTCGCTCATTACAAAATATCAGACTAATCCTTATAGACTGATCAAGTCTCAATAGTTCGCCGACTTCCCCTGGGCATAGAACCAGTCTGGACTCAGGTGATCTGACAGACAACAAATTGACAGTCACCCACACGAAAGCGGATTGAATTAATCCCCAGACTGAGTGCTATACGATCTGGGATGAGCGCTTGTTTAATCACTGACATCCAAACTGTGTGCATACAGCTGCAGCGGCTCGCAGAACACGCCGATTCCTGTAATGAGCAAAACACACGATCCTCGTACATATAAGCCCTCCAGCTACGATATCAACTTCCCGACTTGAAAACTGTAATCAATTGATTCCGCAAATTTACTTCTCACAATGTTGTCGTGAAAGTTCTTGTGTGTTTTTTCTAACCCCCTTTTTCTTTCTGCCCTTTTTCAAAGCTTTACTCTTTGTGAAGAATTAAATCGCGTAATCTTGCAACTCCAGCGTTATTACAAGCTTAGGTTAAGTCTGTCTAAATCTGAAGTTGACAGAGAATTGATTCGTTATATTCTTCGGAACAGATTTAGATATTTGAGTCGCATTGTCATCATATCCAAATTGAATTATTCCCATGCACGTTTAAAGCTCTAACCACATTTTATATGCGTGTTTTGAACTGGACTCGATGACGTAGTGATTAAGGTTGATATGTGATATGTTCAGTGTCCAAAGGTATAAGACCATGTAGACAGGCGTCTGTTTCATTAACTGCTAATCATTGACCACACTTCTTATATTGCTTCTTCTTGTTCTTCTTGTTCTTTTCGCCTTCTGTTTAGCGTTCAGTCTTTTTACTACCATCATATTTAGCGATTAAAGTTGTTGTCTTGCGAAGGTCGTCGTCAGGTCTCTAGAATTTGGTGTCTTCCGTCCAAATGTTCTGTCGAAGTTTTGTTTTGTAGAATGTTCTCTGAATCACTAACCGTTAACTAGCTCAAATAGCCGAGGTGTGTGCCAGGACAAAGTTCTTCAATCTTAACAAGTTATATTAGTAAACCCCATTATAACCTGACAAAATATTTTAGATGTGTGTATAGTTTGCAAAACTATCGATATTTGTTGTTATGAACCTAAACTACTAGTACCTTTGTACAAAATCGAACAAATGACGATCGAGTAAAAAAATGTACTGAACTGTGACATTTGCTTGTATTCACTTAATAGGCACGCAAATATTATATACATACTGTATAATAATATTCACAGACGGGGATGATATATATATATATATATATATATATATATATATATATATATATATATATATATTTCTGTTATGTGTCATCAGTGGACAGTATTTGGATTAATTTAAAACGTTGATGGTTTATTGTAACAATAGTGTTTAACATATCTATCTGTTAAAGTACTGTAAAACACTAAAAAGACATGGAACACAAGCTTCTGTGATTAGTCGGTCTCTTGAACACGCTTCAGATCTGAAGGAGGTGAATTGTGCGCATGACTGTAGGAGACGTGCTGAATCTCAGGAACTAATTTTTGAATTCCAGTATTAAGATATTTCTGTGGAACGAGCCAACGTTTAAAATCAAACATTTAAATGGAGCAGCGATTTGATATGTTTAGATCAGAGTCTGACGTCACCCAGGAGATAATGTTTATGTTTGAACCACATCGACATACGAGTAGCAATAAAAGGATAATCGTTACTGAAGGAAGGAAATAGTTTATTAAATGACGCACTCAAATTTTTTTATTTACGGTTATATGACGTCCGTACTCGTTCACGGGAGTCCTAAGGTTGTTTCCATTGTAAGATGTTCCCGACTATCAAAACATTTTTTGATGACGAAAATTACATTTTAAATATATATACTCTTCAAAAAAAGTAGGGGAACCTGAAATATTAATATCAACTATTAGACAACAGACATCCTAGTAAAGAACGTTCAGGTCTGTTTATCAACACACCGAAACACATTACATAGTTTGCACATGCATCACGCAATTGCCCCATACGCGTGCGTGGGGTGTCATTCTCGATTTTGACAATTTACAGGAAGGTCCATTAATCACGGTGTAACTTTATTTCTGTCAATCGTTTTCATTCTGTTGATCATACAGTTGTATTGTTTTGTTTTTAATCATTTTTATTGTTTGAATTAGCGATTTACTGATAAAAAACGTCAGCTTTCAAATTTAACTTCTTACCCCAATCGTCCTTCAAGATCTTCGGTGGTCATAAAGCCTACTGTAATTCTGAACTACCGGTTGTAATGTTTCCCCAATTAATTCACTATTATCATATAACCATTCCCCACAGCTAATATACCTTACAATTTTGGCAATTGTAAATTTTTATTAGAGTTCCCCTACTTTTTGTGAAAAGTATATATATATATATATATATTTGTGTTTAGAATATCAGTGTTTGTTTAAACACGCTGTTTGTTTTCTTAATAATATAATGGTTATAGTAACTAAACCGGAGTTTAACTCTCAGTAAGTTCTTACGTACGAAAAACAAAGTAAAATGAAAAATGACTAGTACAAACAAATTATCAAACGACCCCCTTCTGTCCCGGAATTAGTCACTGGCGATGTGAGAGGTTAAGTCCGGGGTGGGCTTGCCTGAACCTGGTTTGGATATGGGCGCGTAAAAAGAGTTCCCATACCCATCAAACAACCAGAAATACATTTGATATTCAGTAATTGGTATTTTAAATTTTTTATTTGTTTTATTTAACACGTAAATTTAGATGTTTAAAAGACCCAATTAGTCGGAAGTATTTTACAATGGCTGGAAACGTACACACATACTGATACTGGGGGATAGAGAGAGAAAGAGAGAGAGAGAGAGAGAGAGAGAGAGAGAGAGAGAGAGAGAGAGAGAGAGAGAGAGAGAGAGAGAGAGAGAGAGATTATTTCAAAACATATTTATTCACACAAAAGTTTAAATTTGATATATTTGGTTAAAGAAACCAATAACTGTTCAAGTTACACAATTACAGATTTCAGAAATTTTGTTGTTCATCAAATTACTCTGGTCGTAAAATCAATAATGTGGTATTTGTAGTCACTTATAAAACAGGTATTATTATCTTCGACATTTCATCAATATTGCCTGGAACCAGAGCTTGAAAGCTTAATGAATGGATACATGTAAAAGTTCTGTAAATAATATTAATAATACTCTATGTTTGAAGTAATGGATCTGCCAATAACATGAAGCATTATACAGTGAATTTTACAATAGAAATAACAATAACGAAATATCATATGGATAAATAATAACCGGTGCGCAGGTAGCAATTGAAGTTGTAAAAGAAAAATCGTTTGTTAGAGAGCAATTAGTGACGTATTAATACTTTTAAACTGACTCTAGCATAGATTTTTATACTAAAAAGTATAAGAGAAGGAAAAGGAATTTGAAGAGCTGAGTTGTAACATTAATTTATTGTGTATGTAATATCACTGAAAGGTCTTTAGCAGAGTTTCTGAGATCGGTGTTTTGATGAGAATAATGATTTGGTTGTCGAGAGAGAAATCGTATCTAAATTAGAATAAATGGGTTAAAATTACATTATAAATAGTGTCATACATTTAATTCACGCCGTTCAAACATTATTTTTAATAAGACATTTGCTTTAGAATATTAGCATAATAAATACTGTGACTGTACAAATCAGAGAGTTCGATCAGTTTATACAAAAATTCGGATTGTTCACGTATTTCACGTATTTGCAAAGTGTCGATATAGTTCTTTCAAAAACATATTGCTTGAATTTTATTTGAGTGCAATATACACACATCGGCAACCTTTATTTATTTAAATGATTACTTTTTATATGTGTTACATACATAACCTTGATATTATGGATTATTTATACGTATATCTTCATGTAAATAATTTTGTCACACGCCTAAGCTATTAATTTACATTTATATATTTATATTTACATTTTATTTATTTATATTGATATTTACATTATATTTATATTTACATTTACGTTTACGTTTATATTTATATTTATATTTATTCATTAAAAGAGAGACCATATAGTAAAACGTTCAGTTTTGTTAAGGAAAAACATTAACTACAAGCACATTACAAAAACAAACTATAAATTCTCTTTCATTAGTAAGCTGAAGATGCTGCAACTCATCTCTCTTTCCTGTGTCAGATTACAAACATTACCACGTCTTACTTCACTTTTTGCAATGACGCTTCATTCTGTTATTTATTCTTAATTTGGTTCCCATTCCGCCTTGTCTGAGAAAACCTGCCTCCAACCTGTGTTGGGGTATTACCGACGTGTCACGAACCTGTCACTGAAGCCGATTGTTCCAGCTGAGTCGCATGTTTCAATCTCTGACCACGACCCGTAAGTAATGTTGTTAGGATAGTACGGTCAGTGCGTGAAGCGGAGGTGTCGGGCCGCATCCCCTGACTGACGCCCCGAATCGTCGTTCCGGTTAGACGACGGTTTATCGCGTTACGTCACGACCGGTAAGAGGGTCCCGTTTCTGAAGAACAACAAGGCACTCGAGGTCGGTGTTTGTAGGAGGGGCAAACACTGCACGGGATTACGCACCTGCACTGACATGTGCTGTCACTGGACAGTAATCTGACGTCCCTCGTCGACCTGAAATCTCTGGGAACATCTCTCAACGTTACTAATGTTACTCGGGCATGGATGCGGGTACGGGGGGAGGGGGGGGTGTTTCGGGGATGTCGACCCCCCCCCCCTTCTTCCGATTAAAAAAAAAAAATTAAAAAGTTTATCCGGGTTTTTTTCTATTTGTTCTTATGTATAGGTACTTTTGGAACCCCCACCCCCTCAGGCACAGCGGAAGCAAATTACAATGCAGCAACATCCCATCACCCCTACTTAAAACTTACAATTATGCACGAACAATAATAAAAACAGTTTAGACTTTAATTTGTAAATTTTGTTGTTTTGCCGATACATGTGTATTATTAGCTGTGCCATTTTAAGATGATCCATTTTAAGCTGCATAATTTTTGTCTTTGGGTTGGATTCTGAGAGGCTCAGGAGGAGTAGGTAGGAATAAAACAATTCTTCTACCTGCTTTGTTGTTGTAAACTAGACTATTTCCCCAATATACGTGTAAGTAAAGTACCACACAAAAAGTCCTTGCCCGATATTATGACAAGGTAGGAATACTCCACCTGCGAAATGCGATGAATTAGGAATGTATATGTTTAATCGTCGTGGTGCACAACCTGGCTACAATACGCTAATCACGCACGGGAAATCAGCCCTGCAGAACCCACGTGCGTAAGCCACCTTCAAAATGCCTCCCCAGGAAAAAAAGCTTTAGGAGAAGAAGCCGGGATTACCAAATGATATTTATATAGTTGCGAGCTTCCCTCTCTGGCAAGAGAAAACACCAATTAATGAATTCCTGGCAAATCTTTTCCTGAAGGTCTCTGGCTCGAAATTGGACACAAGCTGTGATCACCCTCTTAGTGAAAGCCGCACGATAAGTGTTTTGACATTGTGCTGGTGCGCCGCAAGTGTTTCTGCTTATTTCACATATGTATCCATATTTCTTTAAACATGGATGAGTTAACTGTAAGACCTGCCTAATTGCACTAATAAAGGGAAGTCGACAAGGATATTGGAAACACGTGAAGAAGATAGCTGCAAACACCGTGGATCACAGAGAAAACAAAGATGGCGGGCAGTCGTACCGGGGTTACTAGTATTACTGCCACCGATAAAGTATTGGCCATCGAGGCTAATGCATTGAAACAACAAATGTGGCTTTGATTTCGTAAAAAAAAAAAAATCCAAAAGAAGATCGGGATTCAGGAAATGAATTGAGGTGCTTACATCCTTTAGGATGTTCGTGTACCTAGAACAAAGAGTTATTGTTCAAATACTAGTATACAAGCATAATATATATTGTGAAATCACCCAATGAATACTGATTTTTTTGTTGTATATCTATAGTAACAACGAACAGGTAATTGATGGTACGTAATTAAAATTGGCAAGATTTGTGACGAAATCCAACGAAAAATCTATTGAGTTCTGTTTCTAGTCATCAAATCAGCAGGACGTTGAAGCTAACAATATCGTAGCTCGTTAAACCAAAACCACTAAATCATTATCGTAGGCAAACTGGAACCTATATAGCAATGACGAAGTTAAAAAAATATTTTTATAAAACCATCAAGAAATGTGAGCAAAATCACTTTAAAAATACCAAATAATATCAGTTGGTAGTATACTAATTCCGACATGACGGTGTTAACCTCATACCTTTGAACTGTGGTTACATTTTTAGTCATTTCTTTTTTTCTGAGTTCAAGCAATAGTAGATCATGCTTTAGATTTGAAGTTTAATTGTATTGGTAAATACCGATGCCTGGATCAATCTTTTTTGGTGCCCTAAAACTTGTTAAGCAATGTTGCACATTTTGCTTCAGAGTCGGACTCTCTTTGCAAAACGGACACACTTTGGGGTCTACGTTAGTGCCCTGAACACTATTCGGTGCAGGCGCTCCACTTTGACAATGGTTATGACCCTGTTGTTTGAATTCATTCTTGTGAATTACAGTATTAAACATCATTACTAGTTGCAACCCTATACTGGGTATTGTGTGTCAATTAGTTTAATATGATATACAATAGAGAAATATATCCCTATAATAGAATTGGACTCCTCGGAGACTTTCCACCAATAATAAGACTTGTACGGCCGCATGTTACAATGAAATAAAGAGATCTCGCAAAAGAGGTAATTGTGTTACAGTACCTCCTGTGTGGACGGGTTGTATATCAGGTCAGTGGCCTGACTTTTAACGGTTTCTGTCACGCCCTTTTCTTTTAGCTTTTTGTCCATCGCTGCACGTTTTCAGTAAAGACTTTCTCCTATACAGTAGCTTTAACATACATGTACATGCACAGTTGTCTGCTGTGGTTCCTTTAGTCTGACCATAACTGACCTGTACACAGTGTAATAAACTTACTTGAAAGTTGTTTGGTCGTTAGTTCACAAATACCCTTAAGACTTATTGATTTTCTGACTATATCTGGTGATTAATAACAAATAAAACCGTCCAACTTTCAGAAGTTATGAAATTGATGGTATCGATGGTAATTTTTTCATTTTGATATATGGCCTACTTTTGAAATGAGTGACATATAAAACGTAATGTAACGATTGCTATACTGATGGAACGTTCTCAACATCTACTATACGTACTAAAGTCCATGGTCTTTTGGCCACTGACTACTATATGATTAGGAATGGAACAGCCCAATCACAGAATGGGCCCACCGTAGATGTTCTGTCTTACGATCGAAGAGCATCAAACAATATATTATGTTAGAATAAATGTTTAAACAGAAAAAGAAGATGAAATGAGTTTAAGATATTGTCACTAAACTAATATATATATATATATATATATATATATATATATATATATATGTTGCGTTGATTTCCTTTATGAAATATGTAGTATAATATTTCACCAACGCTGGTGTTCTTTTTCGTATATAAAGAAAACCAACAATTACCCCCCACCCCCCGGAAATCTCTGAAAAATGACATGTGTTGAACCCTTTAAACAAATGTTGATTGAATATTGAAACGTCCACCATGGATACATGGATACTCGCCGGAAGTTTTACGCCATATTTTGTCAAACATGCGCATTGTGCTCGTGGCACGCGCAAACAGCGACTGACATTTTGTCACTTATTTACCAATGGCGATCGGATGCTAAGGTTAATGTGGAGGTTCTATAGACTGGCTTCTCTAATTAAGAGACGTCAGACGCTGTTTTCTTCTCGCTGTATTGATAGACTGGTGTGCATTTCCCCTGTACTAACACTATCTCGATATCGATACACCCTTTTAGTTTTCATCGGTAAACCTTACAAGGTAGAAATTGTTAAAAGTGTGTAAATATCTCGTATGTTAGATGCTAACATAAAGATTAGGTATGTAATTTTATCTTCTTTATTGTGTCTTTATGTTTAGTGAACTGCTGTTATATTCGAGTCGTTGTGAACTTCCGATTACCTTTATTAACAATGAACACATTTATGGGGCATAAAATCAACAAAACCAGAATCCCCATAACACAAAACCCCAACAAATCAACACAAACATAACACACAAATCACAGATTCAGATAAACAACAACAAAACAGTGTAGCATGTTCAATTGGACTGAGGTCTGGATATCCAGCTGTGCCTCCGTGGCTTTCTATTAAACATAGTAATGAATGACGTGGACGTGCATTGTCGTTCATTAATATGAAACCTAGACCTAAAGGACCTGTGTATGGTGGAACGTAGTGTTCCAGTATTTCAACCCTGTAACCGACATCTGAGTAAAGCGCTCGCCTGTTGCGCGGTCGATCTGGGATCGATCACCGTCGGTGGGCTCATTGGGCTATTTCTCGTTCATAGTCATATATATTTGTGATGCTTAGCAAATTATGAGGGGTATACGTTGGAAAATGTAAAAAAAAAAAACCCCCACCCGTTCAACTACTATTGATATACATGTCTTCTCTCTCTCTCTCTCTCTCTCTCTCTCTCTCTCTCTCTCTCTCTCTCTCTCTCTCTCTCTCTCTCTCTCTCTCTCTCTCTCTCTCTCTCTCTCTCTCTCTCTCTCTCTGTATGTATGTATGTGTGTGTATCTGTATACAAGTATATGTATGCGTGTTTGAGTGTTCCCTGTACGTGTGTGACCATTAATATATCTATATCATTTTCTACATCCATCAGTCTGTCTGTCCGTCCATCCATCCGTCCGTCTGTCCATCCATATAAATAAATAAATACATATATCACACCTGTGAGTAAGAATGATTTTTATGGCATAATTTGTAGAGAACCAATGAAACAGCACGAATCATACCATGATGGAAAATAAATTACGGTACGCCGTGTTTGTTTGGCTCCTAACGATAACTTGCATGGATACGTTTAAATTTGAAACTCTGCGGTTTGTGTGCGGACATGATCTGCGGCAGACGGTGTAACATATCAATTTGCACTTACGATACACTGAATAATTGACAAACATTGGCTAATTTGTTGACCGAGGGAAAGCCGTGGACAAGAAAGTACAAAGATTGTAAGTTGATACCCGGTTAGTTGTCGCTCAGCTAGCGTGTTATTGATCTTCAGTTGTTGATTTTGGGGAAGTGCAGCTTGACGCCACAGACTAAACACTAGTCAATAAATATTGGCTTTAGAAACGGCAGCCAGATTCATGGGTTAACGGTGAAGGAATCAAAGTACTGGAGCTACCGGCCCTGCACACTCACACGTTGAACACTAGAAGAAAATGTTTTAGATCCTGTTATATTTGTATTTGTATTTGTATTTTTTTACACAGTTCTTTAACTTTTGAATTTTTATATTGAGGTTGATGATCGATTTATTAATTTATTTACAATTGTTTGACACCCAACAACAGATGCATTTTTTCGTGATGGGGTCTCATTAAACGTTCATTCATTCTTTCATGGGTTTTTTTCTCAGAAAGTGTAAAACTTAAAGTTTGTTTTCAATACCACTAGAGTACATTATTTAATCATCGGATGTCAGATACTGTATTTCCTCTAATAAGCGCCCGGGCACTTATTCGTTTCAAAACGGTCGCAGACCCGTCGCTTATTGGAGACCCGGCCTTTTTTCCTTTGAGACAGGAAGTGATAAAAAGGGACCCGTCATTTTTAATAAGGCTTTTTGTGGGTTTTTTAAAAATTATGTCAGGGAGTAATCAGTTTTAGGCTGTCTTACCCGGCGTTTATTGGACGCCCGGCGTTTATTAGAGGAAATACGATATTTAGTAAATCTTAAATGTAGTCTTCAGAGGAAACCCCTACATTTTCCATTAGCAGCAAGGGATCTTTTGTATATTTTTTCCCACAGACAAGACGGCACATACCACAGCCTTTGCATCGAGTGAATTCAATCCTTCGACCCAAGCACCTTAGCGAGCGATCTAGCAATTAAGCTAGATCCAAGGACTTCAGAAGGACAAAGTAACTTGGTGTAGCGAGCGGTAAAACCATCGGTCTTAAAGCTGGTAGGTACTGGGTTCACAGCTCCCGAGTCCAAAACAGTCAGGCAAGACAGCTCAAGTGTGAACCTTAAAGCAGATATTAGCACGAACAGAAATGAAAACAAAATAAGCAAGCAATCTCAATATTGAAAACAATGACATGACAACACAATCGGCGTATTTAGGTGTAGTCCTCTCTCTCTCTCCACACTATAGATATATAGATAGATAGATAGATAGATAGTGAGGAAGTTGAAAAAGTGTGTGGAGAGAGAGAGAGAGAGAGAGAGAGAGAGAGAGAGAGAGAGAGAGAGAGAGAGAGAGAGAGAGAGAAAGAATTGCAGAGTACATCAACTGTCATGGTATGAATTTTCCTTATATTAATATATATATATTTTTTAATTTGATATATACTGACCTGTATTCATGAGATTATTTGCTGTAGGAATAATATATGTGGCGGCGTCGTATTTTGTCGCGAACTGTAGGCTGACACAGTGCCATAGTAACTGTTAGTCACCAACTAGCTTTAGGTGAAGACACTGACCTTAGTTATATCTGGCAGAATTGGTTTTCTTTTTTAAGAATCTCACAGCTGTTATACCTTTAAATGCAGGCCTGTAGGGACGATATCTGAAGTTGGGCAACACAATTTCTAGTAGAGTAGACGCAATCTCTGGAATCTTTTCTATATTTATATTTGGTAGGACAAAAAAACAAACACAAAAACCCACAAAAAACCCAACACATAACCCCCCCCCCCCCCCCCCCCACCCCTTGTTTCTATGAGTCTGAAATTACACACTATTTACACATTGTTGCTTGAATTATCAATTTGTTAAATTCAGTGTGTTTCCAATCGTTCTGATGTGCGGAACAGATCCAATCGCATTTTCTGCAAAATAGAAAAGATATGTTCCTCCATTATTAGGGTCAATCCCTTTAAAATGTGGTGAGCCATAATTAAATAAGTTTCTTTTTCTTCCCATTAGCATGCAGAGATCCGTTTTTATTATATCTCTAATTAAATAATGCATTTCAGTTTTTTGAGATTCTAAAATATTTGTTTTTAATAATAACAACTTTACAACAGCCATTTTGAAAACTGTGGTATGACATTAATATGCGAGCACGTCAGATTTATCTAATAATTTATTCTGCAGAAACCACTGAATAAAAGAACGATCTTTGTTCTGAGGTATATGCCAGTGGGTTACTTTTAATGTTGTCGTGCAAATGTTGCTTTTCTTCTGTGGATGGCATTATACACTGTCCATACATTGCCAAAATGATATTTCATGGATAATCGGGTTTAATTTGCCCCGCGGAGGACCTAGTCCCGCCCCTTTCATCAAAAAAGACGAAAGCATTGTTGCTAATTTCTGTCAGCTCATTGAACGACGGTTAGTATCCAGAGGGCAGGAAAAAACGAGTAAAAAGACTAAGGAGTGTGCGTATTTGTACACCGAATTACTATTCTCGCTAATTCTCGCGAAAATATTTGATTTTTGCGTGCTTTAATACGCTGCCATAGACGAGCCATGCTCGCGCCGGATCGGTGCTTTACACTGTTGATTCGCAACAATCTGAACCGCTCATTGATGCCTCGGATACATTGTGTTTGTCAAAGATGGATATAATCTTCCATAGAAATTCGCTGTTTTTGTATAATAAAGTGTAAAGAAATCTAATACGTGTCATAGTCTGTAGTCTTAACAAAATTTCGTGTTTGTATTGTAGAAGCGAGATTAGATTCGACCACGATGTACAAACAGACGCGTACTGTCATCGACATTTTTTTTTATATTATTATTTATCCCACACTGGGTCTAAACTCTCACAGTGCCAACGGGCTAAACTAGTACTTGATTTCGTAATGCAATTTCATGCGATTCTGTTTCAGTTATTTACCTGTTAGTGGATGAAATAGAGAGAGAGATATTTTCGCCGGGGTGCGCGCTCCAGGCGGGGCAGCTGTACACACTACAACGTCAAATGTGAGACAGCACGACACCAAACGAGCCCCGCTTTGTCCTGTGGCATAGATTCCCTATTAAAGTGTTGTTCATCAAAACATATTAACATATAGCTATTTTTTCAAATAATTATTTTCGTGTGGATATGAAAATACATCTCTTGTATCCATATGGTGTTTGGTGTTTTTGTTTTCTCATAGCCGTATGAAATATGATGCTGGAGTACGCATTCCATATTTGATTTTTATCTTAAGAAAGTTAAAGTTTGTTTTGAGTTTAACGACACCACTAGAGCACACTGATTTATTAATTATCGCCTTTTGAACGTCAAATATTTTGTATTTTGACATATAGTCTTAGAAAGGAAATTGGCTACATTAAAAAATGTATTAGCAAAGATCTTTTATATGCACAATCCAATAGATAGGAAGGCACATTCCACAGTCTTTGATATACCAGTCGAGGTGCACTGGCTGGTACGAGAAATAGTCCAATTGTCCCATCGACGGGGATCGATCCTAGACCAACCGCACATCAGGCAAACGCGTTACCACTGGGCTACGTCCCGCCCTCTTTATCTTAGGAATGACTCTAACATAGGCTCTAACAGGCGTATATAGTTTTAAATGTGTAAGGAATACTACATTTTCTCTTGTTTCTCGACAGTTTTATATATTTTAAGTCAAGAGTCATCGAAATGTTGCTGAATGCTTCGGGCTTGCTTAGATGACTTCCATTTTGGTTTCAGTGTTCAGTTGTAAGTAATAGGCCTACTGAAAGTAAAGGTACAGACGTGCAGAACATTGGTAAGGACATATATTAATTTTAAATGCATGAGACCAGTTTAGTCAGATCAATTTTGCTCAAGTTGTCTAATTTTTGTTTGCCTATTCTTTCATTATTGTGTTGTAAGTTTACCATAATGATGGCCAAGACCCATTGCACGTGAACGAGTGACACCATTCAGAAACTCGACATGTTGTCGACGGTTAGTATATGAACCAAACAATTCTTCACTTCATTTTTATACTAAATAATTAGTTTCACGACTGGTATATCGATCACTATTGGATGTACAATTCCATCTCCTGGGAAGTACATATAAAAAAGATGCCTTGCTGCTAATCGCTAGAAATTGTTTATGTGACGATATGACACCTTGGTTACACGAAACGAATTATATCATAATTAGCAGTACTAAATTACCGTGTTTGGTTGTAACTGAATTCTGTACGTTTCAGGACAGTGTTCAGAAGAACAATATAAGAAGAATATTGAATGAAAACAAAATGTTATACTCCTAAATACTTTGCATAATAATTTAGTCAAATACATAGTTCCATGCTTTCAATATTATTATATGCACACTGGAGCTGTAACGATACAGGAGGTCGCGATACGATACGTATCCTGAGATTTGGGTTGCGATACGATACGTATCCCGATACTTGGGTCGCGATACGATACGTATCCCGATACTTGGGTCGCGATACGCGATACGATACTTAGGTCGCGATACGATACGTATCATGATACTTAATTTTTCATATAAATCATCGATAATTAAACTGTTTAGTTCAAGTTTATGAAACATGATAACCTTAATCAAAATTTAACACATTACACAAACTGTATTACAGGATCATTTTATTGTCACCTCAAATGCTGGGGAATTCCAGCAACTGAACGTCGAAATTACGTTTTCATTGCTCTACTGTACATGTTTATAAGTTCGTAAATTTCTGCTACAACCAAAAATATACCAAAAATTATTAAAACATGGTTGTATCGTATTGTATCGCGATACAGCTGTCCTGGATCGATGTATCGTATCGTGGCTCTTGTATCGCGATACGATACTGTATCGCCGCATCGTAACAGCTCTAATGCACACACGTGTGTGCCTTCAGACGAGTCAGTTTAAGGCAGTTGTTTGTGCGCGCACTTTAAAACTAACAGTCCTCCTACAGACCTAGTGGGAACCATATATCTTGGCAAAAACCAACTCTCCATCTATGAACAAAGCACCTGTCAGTGATTCACGAATGCATACCCTCACGACTTTGTCATAACTTCTTTTGGACCCTGTTTTGTGCAGAGTTACAATGTTGAATACACATGCACTAATGGCAGATCCGCAGTCGTCATGAATGCTACGACTTCCGTTACACGCTTAAAATTTTCTATGTTCTAGGTGTGTTAAGATTATAAAATCGTCAATCTTAGAAAAAGAAAGATCTTAGTTTTGAAGGCCAAGCCTTTGTAAAGGAACTACCCCTGCGTTTGTGGCTATTGTAAGATGTTTCCGACTTTTTGACGACTAAAGTGACATATTAAATATATTTTCTTTTTCAGAATATCAGTGTATGTATATCCCATGTATGTGCTAATGTTTCTAGCACTCAGTTTTCACTTTCATATATATATCGTTTTCGTACGTTCGAAATTGTTGGGAGGTAAAATGCGATTTGGGCTACAACAAGCATTAGGGAGACAAAATATCTTGTTTAAACAGACACTGGTATTCTAAACCAGGAAATGTAGTTTATTTTTATTTTTTTGCAAAGACTCTGTTGTTGGGAACATTTTAAAAACGCAATCAAATTCAGGATTGTTCCTTTAACACAACGTGCCATGTCTATATTGAATTCGATGGATGAGCAAAACAAATTATAATTATAAAATGGGCATTTATATTTTTGTAGTAGTAATTGACTAAATACTATTAATAACATGCATTGTATAGATGGAAACAAATATGTAATTAAATATTGTAAAAAAAAAATCACATCTTAATTAATAAGCGCACCTGTCATTTCATACGTTTTATTCTAGAACAGATGAAATAATTATATTGTTTAATTTAGTTTATTACAACTAGGCTCATTTGACTGGTAATATGAAATAGTTTTAACACTATTATTTGTTTTTATATAAAATAGATTTGGAAAGTAAATATATTTTTATTAATGCTGAAATGAAAAACGTAAAAATAATATAAAGAAAAAAAAGAAGAAAAAAAAAAGATACACATCACCGTCGATATTAACTCTTTGTTAGTATAACAAAAGTGAACAGTTTATGCGATATATCATTTATTTATTTTTTTAAAGTGGAAGAACACCAACCCAAAATCTGAATTAATTTTTTTCAAGATTCTAAATAAAGTTATTATTAAACGTTTTATACTTAGCGCATATTAATATTTTTTTTAAAGCAAATGATAACTTATGAAGAAACTAATTAATTAAAATAGCCTAGTCTTAATGTGCTAAAAATACCAGCAATAGCTGGACGTAAGAAATCTCGATGAACTTTCAGTTTGTGCGAAACGAAGCATTAAACTTGTGGGCTGAGCGAAACACTGGGGCCTGGATGTCAACCGATCTTGTTTACCTACAGTCCGCAGTTGACTTCACGCCGTCGGATCATAGCCCACATAGGCAGCTTCACAAAGACGGCGTGTCGCGATTGGCAGAATTCGCCCGTGATTGACAGCTCTTCCCTAGCAACCAGTCGGAGGAGGGCCATCGCCCAATCGTTTAGCGGCCAATTTTCGATTGGACTGTCAGATAAGAGTTATTCTAGAGCACGTTTTAACGGCTCCTTGTTAAAAACTGACACATTAGATGATTGCGGCCACTCCCCATTACTTTCTGTTTATAATGGTGTCGATGTTCGGAGGTCGTTTAAGTAATAATACACTGGTTTCGGAGAAGGTGTTTTGAGACATATCCTCACATTATAGGCCAGTCATCCAGCTTGTTGTTTGGCCCACAAAACGTGACTACGTCCGACCAAGCGGGCACACCAGACCAGAGGCGACATTAAAACTGTGGAAGATTAATTTTTTGAAAATGGCGAACAATTCATGGATATAATATTTATTTAAATATTCGTGTTAAATTTCTTTTGGACTTGGGGAAAAAAAGAGACAAAAAAACCCAACATGAATGCCAAGTTAAAATATTAATTTTTGGTGATATTTTTTTTTAAAAACTCGTCATAAAATTTTGGCCAAATGATGTTGGGAATGTGCGGAGGTGAGAGCCTCCTACCCGCCATGTTTCCTCTACCCACCCTTCACTTCACCCCACAGCAAGTGGCGAAGGTTTGCGAGACGCTCGAAGAAAGTGGAGACATTGAGAGACTTGGCAGATTTTTGTGGTCCTTACCAGTGAACCCGTCGGCCTGCGAAGCCCTGAACAAACACGAGTCGGTCCTCAGGGCCCGGGGACTGGTGGCGTTCCACACAGGTAACTTCAGAGACTTGTATCATATTCTTGAAAATCACAAATTCACGAAAGAGTCCCATGCGAAACTTCAGGCAATGTGGTTGGAAGCACACTACCAGGAAGCGGAGAAGCTGAGGGGCAGGCCGCTGGGTCCCGTGGACAAGTACAGAGTTAGAAAGAAGTACCCTCTCCCGAGAACGATCTGGGACGGGGAACAAAAGACTCATTGTTTTAAAGAGAGAACAAGAAACCATTTGCGAGAGTGGTACCTTCAAGACCCATATCCTAATCCGACCAAGAAACGCGAACTTGCTCAAGCTACCGGTCTAACGCCGACACAAGTCGGAAACTGGTTCAAGAACCGCAGACAGAGGGACAGAGCCGCGGCGACAAAAAATAGGTGAGTTTTCTCTGAATAATTATAATTTAAAATATCTCACTAAATAATACGGTGTCGATTAAAATTAACGATAAAAAATTCCTTTACAATAATCTAATCTTCGTCAGATTATTATTATTATTTTTTTTATTTATTTATTATTATTATTATTATTATTATTATTATTATTATTATTATTATGTTTTCTTAATTTTGTACTTGTATTTATTTTATTAATTTGGGTCCAATACAACATTGGCTAGTTACACATTACCAACATAATATTAAGTTAATATTTGAAATGAGAACTCTATAACAATATTTGTTATTCCATTCTTGGTGAACAAATTTAACAAAAAAATCCAATTAGAGATATTTAAGCAATATATTTATAGATATATTACATTTTAAGTTTTTAAAATAATATAAAACAATAACATAAAATAATAAAAATAAATCAATCCATAATACAAATAATTTATTAGGATAATTTTAGAAAAATATTGCTTTGTAGTAAATCCACAGTTAAAAGTTATACTATAATAATAATACCTGCAATAATAATAATAATAATAATAATAATAATAATAATAATAATAATAATACATGTGATAATAATATAATAATAATAATAATAATAATAATAACAAATATTATTGTTATATATTTTTATGTAGGTATTTATTGCTTAGCACATTAATAATCATTTTAAAATATTAAAAATAAAACGAAACAAAAAAAACCCCAAGTAACAGAAATCTTGCGATAAGAAACTAGTTTTAATAATTGTACATAAGATTTATTATTGTAAATAATAATGTTTAATTCGCACCAAAGTTATGAAAACATTAAACCCGAAAACATTAATCCCAAATAAACCCAGAAAAACAACAAAATCATACACCCGCCCCAAAAACAGAAAGATAAATCAAAACAACACAACACAAAATAAATTAAATATCAACGCACAAATTAATAATAATAAAAACTGTATGTCTAAAATAACTTGACGCGATATTTAAAACATTTAATTTAAAATATTCGACAAGAACACTATCTGTAACTAAGCAGGAAATAAATAGTTTGAAGAGTAAACAAATATTTTATGTACATGCTTTGTAGTAGCATCATTCTTGTATTAGTTTACAATATTCACAGAATATTATAAACAACATATAATTACAGTGGCATGTTCATTAAATGTTATTCCAGTAAACTTGAATAATCATATTCAATAACTTTGTGATTTTCTGCCACAAAATGAAATTCTTTACACAGGTCAACTACAGACTGAAGATATAAATATTTACACCGATAGGGCAATATTATTCTCCGGCACGTACAACAGCGTATCAGCCTGAGAAGGTTGGAAGTGTAGCGCCAGATTACCAAGTTACTTACATTGTCTTGGTAAATTCTGATAGCAGGAATTACGTGCACACACCTGCCGGGTCCCGTGTCCACACGTTGGCATTGTGGTAACGCGGGGCCCACAGATAAGGTGATCAGGTCGCTTTGTGTGTGGGGGTTCACGTATTGACTTATAGCACCTGTCAGACGATCTGTTTTTTCTACTATCATAACAACATAATAATGTATTGCCTCGTTTACTAAACAGTTAAAGTCCATCGTGAGAAACAAACAAATTGCTACAAATCCGCTCGGATTTAAAGGATAAACGTATCTTTATCTCGATTGTCGTTTATTTAAAAAGTATTACGAATTTCTAACATAAGAATAGAAAGAAAAAGAAATATTTTATAGGTTGCAAGTGTTATTTAAAAATAGGTTTGTTATTAAAGTTTATATTATATTAATATATTTATAGTTTTGTAAAATTAATGTATATAATGAAACATTATTTATATACAAATTAACTAAATAATAACAAATTTTAAAAGTAAAACAACATCAACAATACTACTACTACTACTACTACTACTACTACTACTACTACTACTACTAATAATAATAATAATAATGTTATTATTATTATTATCATTATTATTATTATTATTATTATTATTATTATTTACTACACACATTATATACACACACACACACGCGCACACAGTGACGCTGTATAATTATATAAGCAATTTGTTGTTAAATGGAGTGATATTAATAATTATTTATCGCTTCGTTAATAAATAAAAGAATAAATAAATAAATAAATAACATTTAGAAACTGAATAGCATTTCATTATTATACTTTTGTTCAACATCCTCCTCCTCGTCTTCTAGCCGCAGCTACTACAACAGCAACTGCCACACATACTTCTACTATTTCTACCACCACCACTAGTACTACTATAGCTACCATATACTGTCATCACCAGCACCAGCGCTACCACTACTACTACTACTACTACTACTACTACTACTACTACTACTACTACTACTACTACTACTACTGGTAGACTACTAATGGTAGACTACTACTACCATTAATACTAATACTACTATTATTATTCTTCATCCTACTATTACTACTACTACTACTACTACTACTACTACTACTACTACTACTACTACTACCACCACTACCACCACCACCACCACCACCACCACCACCAGTACCACTACCAATACCACTACTACTACTACTGGCCAAAATTGACAAACTCAATGAATTTCAAATAAAATAATAGAATATGTAGACTATATTTAATTTTTGGTTACCAGCAATATTTTTTTGTTTGGTTGGGTTTTTTGTTGTTGTTTTTTTGTGTATAAATAGCTGTTATATTTACAGATATACTGCGCACAGTTGTCTTATCGCTGGGTCTGGGTGGGTGGGTGTTATCAATGTTATTAATATGATCTTCTGTTTGTACTTTTATTTCATCTTAATATCATAAGCTAACATAATGAAACAATTGTGACGGTTTTATAATCAAACCTAACAAAGTGAAAATAAAAACAAAACACCTTTTTATTATAAATATTGTTTTTATTGTTACAAAGTCCTTAAGTAGTAATATAATTATTCAAGCGACTATTGTGAATTTTAGCACAAACTAATTTATACCTGGTATAATATTTCAAGTTAAACAGGTAGTTTTCAAACAATGCTATATATAACGGACTTGCACATAGTCTGCAATGGCTCGTTCCTACCACAATTTGTCCGTTTTGTTGGATAGCCTTTCTTTTAGGACAATCGGAGGTTAAAGTGTCAAAACTATTTGTATTCGATCGATAAGGGCCGGGGATCTCCCATTGCCCTTCAGCTGTACTGCTTTTTAAATGTGGAGTGGGACATCGTGTGTTTGTGCCTATATCAACATACACAGGTCATATCTCCCACGCAGAAGACGCCAGGCAGAGAAAAGGAAAACAAGGGGTCCTACAAATCATCTTGTAATCAAAGTTATTTTATCGTTTATTGGCAATCCGTGATCTGTTTGTCTGCCTCGAGTGCAGATTGCGATCTGGTGCGATCTCTTTGAGATAGGACATATCCTGGCTTTTTGCCTCATACCCACATGAAAGCTGCACAAGCAGAATCTTATTTCCAGATCGAAAGAGTCCTGTAAGACGTTTGAAACTGACCGCAATCAGTGCAAACAAGCCCACACCATCACAAAAGGGATAGATTTCGTTTGCCTGAGACCCGTATATTTATATAAAATAAAATAAAAAATTAAAGTTAATAAAGAGTTTGAGAGGAGAGAGACGGTGAATGGGGGATAACGAAGCAGTGCTCGAGACCCTCTCAGGCCCGTCAAGTCTCTCGCTCGCGAGTGAATCGTGTTTGGTTAGTGGTTCAAGCATTTCGCGTTTGAAAACTGTATTAAGAGCACCGGTTTTAATGGAACAGTCTTGTTATAGGATCCCCAAAAAGCCGAGAGGACGCGGCGAGAGCTCGTAAGTGCGACAGAAGAATGGCTATTTCGCTTGTGTTATTGCAGTATTTTCCAATCTTCGGGTCCTTTGTATTGTGTGTGTGTGTGTCGGAAAAAATTAAATCAACTCCATTCAATTTTGCCTTTAAATACACTATTTTGTAGTACATTGAAATATCATTTATATTTTATAAAAACTGGTTTGTTTCCTTTCTTTTGTTTGTGGGGTTTGGATGGGGAGGGAAATGGATGACGGTCGGGGCTACACTAAGTTTGTGTGATGGTAAAACCGAATTGATTGACATGATAAGGTGCTAATGAGGTAGGAGAAACGAGAAATACCACAAACTAAATTGGACAATAAAAAACCTAAACATAACTTTGCATAAGTTAAATATTTTATAAAAAAATAGAAAAGAAATGAAAATTTATTAGGTATATATAATGCAACATCTTATCGAAATTTATTACGTTTCAAACCATGTCAGTAGATATAAGCAATATATGAACCATTGCTGACACTTTTAAGTTTAATTTTATAACATTTTACTCATTAATAATTATTATAACAAATTAATGTTCAAAATTAAAGTTAGTTTGTTTTAGTTTAACAGCACCACTAGAGCACATTGACTAATTAATCAGTAGTGGGGGGTTCTATCCTGTAATCCAAGCACCTCAGGCTACCAACTGAAATAGATCGTATTTAAACGCACTATCCGGAACATACGTCACTGAGCTAGATGGTGTTTAAACGCACTATCCGGAACATACGTCACTGAGCTAGATGGTGTTTAAACGCACTATCCGGAACATACGTCACTGAGCTAGATGGTGTTTAAACGCACTATCCGGAACATACGTCACTGAGCTAGATGGTGTTTAAACGCACTACCCGGAACATACGTCACTGAGCTAGATGGTGTTTAAACGCACTATTCGGAACATACGTCACTGAGCTAGATGGTGTTTAAACGCACTATCCGGAACATACGTCACTGAGCTAGATCGTGTTTAAACGCACTATCAGGAACATACGTCACTGAGCTAGATCGTGTTTAAACGCACTATCCGGAACATACGTCCCTGAGCTAGATCGTGTTTAAACGCACTATCCGGAACATACGTCACTGAGCTAGATCGTGTTTAAACGCACTATCACGAACATACGTCACTGAGCTAGATGGTGTTTAAACACACTATCCGGAACATACGTCACTGAGCTAGATCGTGGTTAAACGCACTATCCGGAATATTCGTCACTGAGCTAGATCGTGTTTAAACGCACTATCCGGAGCATACGTCACTGAACTAGATCGTGTTTAAACGCACTATCCGGAACATACGTCACACAGCTTGTTGGGCTTTCTCTTGTATACAATACAACGTTTTTCTGGGTCTGCGTGAGGCTATTCAGTACGTACTATAATAAACACCTTAATGTTATATTGCAAAAATAACGCAACAGATATTAATTAAAAATAGCAATTAATAAATAAAATGGAATATATAAAAACAATAAATAAATAAATAAAATATTTTTAGAAAATGTCATGGATATATGTGCAGTGTCTGTTTTCTTTCAAAATTAATTACCATTTCCATTACTTCCTATCCTGATATCGTCATTAAATATCAATATATTCCAGCTGATTAAATGCATTTGTTTATTTGCCATAATATTATTCCCATTAACGATAGCACAACCAACGTCCAAAGACAATGTTTATTCATTACAGTTTCTAGACAACACAAGAAATATTTTCTACGAGTGATTAACACAGTTACTGGTGTGTGTGTTTTGTTGGTATATATATTTTTCTATACAAAATGTAAGCTTTGTTACTGACAGCAATTCCTATATTATAAATGCAGCTATATTTACCCATCACTGACATGACATGACATTGTAAAATAACCTTTGTTTACAATAATTAGTTGTAAAGTTATATCAAACATGAAAACCCATAGCTTTGTCTCCTTTAATATCCGTGCCGATAAGCTCATTAATAAATGATATCGACCCACTGAATAGCACATTTGAAACCAACACCATGCAACGGTCTAGATAGCTAAGCTAATGTATTCTGAAATTGCTTAATTATTTAAAAATGTAAAAATGATATTTTCTATAAAAGTCTATAATAAATTTCAAATAACAATTGGTGTAGGGTTTAAGGAGGGCAGTGTCTAATCTTAAGACATCTCCGCTGCTCGTTTACGTAAAATAAATCTAATACATTCTATGATTTCATGTTTTAAAAACAAAACAAAGGGGTGATGACTACCCAAAGTACTACTTATTTGAATCAGCATGCTATCCTAATGTCATGAGTAGCTTCCACATAATTGAAAATATACATGTACATATTTATTACATATATCCGCATACGTTATCGGTGAGATAAAAATTACATTTGTCAGACAACTTGAAATTTACTTTTTATTGCAATATTGCCATCAGTTTAGCTTTTTTCTTAAAATCATTTCGCAAGTTTAAAGACGTCACTACTACTTGGAACTAAACAGTGTGCAAGTCTATGAGTATGATACTATAGATGTGGTTCCAAACATTAGAAGACTGGAAGTAATTATAGTTCATTTCCTATCTAATTAACGCCATAATGTTTGCCACTCTGGGGTGCAATTTCATGAAATAGGTAGACAGGTCACGTATTAATCATGTTAATCATTGTCTGGCGTGTGCAAAGAAAAGAAAAAAAAAAGAAAGAAAAAAAATCTCAAACGTCATCACCGCCACTCCCACCCCCCCACAAAACATCACCAACAAAAATTACAGCATTACATTAAGTTGTTTATAAAAATGGATCGGGTGAACAAATTAAAAGAGTAAAAAGGTTATCTTTTGTTAGACAAAAAAAAAAAAAGAAAAAAAAAAAGAAGAAAAAAAAAGAAATACTTTAGTGTTATTTCATCAATTGCGCCTCATGATGTTTTATTTATTTAGACGTCGATCTCTGTAGATTATTCGACGTTAACATTTTAGAGTGAAAATGCTGTTATTTTCACTGGCGGCTCATGGAACGTTTATTTTATTTCACTAATATTTTTCAGTAAGGATACATATAATTAATGGATGTATGAATCATATAACAATTTAGTGAAATATGTTTCCTTGCAAAATACTAGTAGTTCCATATGCTACATGTGACAAAACCTATCGATGCTGTTTTTATAAGTCTTGGTTTTCATCATCCCACATATTCTCCAGAGCTTTACGAAAAAAACATATTACCGGAAAAGTAAAAAAATGAAACAACCCACGATGAGCTGCCCAATACATCATAGGCAGCCCACTTGCATTAGTTTTGTAAATTGTATTCAATAACATGTTTCAAAAGACTTTTCCGTTTCCCACGGAGTCGTATTAAAGATTGATATCTGTTGTATTCGCTCTTGCATAAAAAAGATAATAATTTTGGATACGTTGATAGTTAGTAGCTTGAGTTTGCAACCATTGTAAAATATTTCCTAATACTAAATTACTTTTAGCAAATAAAGTTACATATTGAATACAATTTATTGTTTGGAATATTCGTTTGTGTATATCGAATGTGTCTGTAGTCGTCCTAATCATTATAATAGTTAAAACATTATCTGTTAGACGAAAAATATAATACTTTCTTCAAACTCAGGATAGTCCATTTAAATTTCACTGTAAAATATATAATAATTATTAGTTTGTCCCCAGTAAAATAATTATTATGGTTCATTCACATTTAAGTCGATGTCACATTAATATCAGTAATACAAATTCTAAATAAAAATAAATAAATAAAAATAAGTACAGGTACAAGATGAAGATATAATCAAAATACACACACGCGCACGCGAACACACGGATACACGAACACACACATCGACATACACACATAAACGAATTCTACATGTACAAAATAAAAATATAATCAACACACACACACACACACACACACACACACACACACACACACACACACCGACA